>NW_015150782.1:402286-410507 GCF_000732505.1 Cyprinodon variegatus
GGGTCTTCCAGCGAGATAATGACCCAAAGCAAACCTCTAAAAGCACGCAGGCATGGTGGAAAGGGAAAAGATGGACCGTTTTAAAATGGCCAGCAATGAGTCCTGATCTCAGTCCAATTAAGAATCTTTGGGTAGAGCTGAAATCTGCCATTGGAGAAAGGAACCCTGCAAATGTACAAGAGCTGGAGCAGATTGCAAAAGAAGAGTGGGAGAAAATTCCACCATGGAAGTGCCAGAAGGTTCTGGATGAACCTAAGAGACGTTTGGAGGCTCATTGCTGCCAAAGGCTGTGCAGCCAAATATTAGGGAGGGGAGTCAATATTGGTGCACAAGCTGGTTTTCTGTTTTGTCCTTTGGAATGAAAATATCTGTGTTAAAATGTTAACTGTCTTTGTTAAATTACTTTGGACCTTAAATTGAAAGATCTTGCTGATATAACTTTTGAACATTTCCATTTATTTCTGGAGATATTCACTCAGCTATGCCAAACATGAAGGGGAGCCAGTAATGCTGAGCAGGACTGTATTTATGTTGTTTTAATTCGATTTGGAGAAAACATGCCCATTCTTTGTCCAAGTTAAAAAGATGAAATAAAATAGTCTTAATTTTCAGTTATTGTTCGTTCCACTTTCAGACAATCATCAATACTTTTGACTCATGGTAATAAAAACTGTCCAAAGTGGAGGACAGGTTAGAAAGGTTGAGAAACTCACCTGTAGATCTTCACCTTGAAAAGGCTGCAAACATTCCCCACATGGTGGATGCTTCCTCTGGCAGCCATGCTGTGCTCTGACAGGCCTTCCTGTTATCCGCTGGATGTCTCTCTCTCTCCATCATCAGCCAAGCAGCTCAAAGTGCTTGTTGTTCCTGCAGCTTGTTAGCTCTTCATGTATCAGATTTTTTAAACTGTGGCCCCTAAAGGTGTGGATTTGTAAATCTGATTGTCTCTCGTTGTCTTGGTGTGTTTGTGGGTGGCTGTGCCACCAGGAGGCGGAGGAGATGCACATCAAAGCCATCCAGATCAAGGAGCAGCTGCTGGGCCATGAGGACTACGAGGTGGCTCTGTCTGTGGGTCACCTGGCCTCCCTCTACAACTACGACATGAACCAGTACGACGACGCAGAGAGGCTCTACCTGCGCTCCATCGCCATCGGTAAGCAGAAGGAAAACAGGCAGCCGGCTCCTCCTACCGGCCGACTACAGTCCTGCTTTGGACAAACTGTTTAGCTGCTGATCTTAGTAGATCAGGCTCTTAGAAATGTCTGTCTGGGGAACCTTAACTTAGGTCCCTCCCTTCCTTCCTCTTCCGTTTTTTCCTTCCTTTTTCCTGTTTTCCCTTTTCAAATGCCTTAAAATCATCATTTCTTTCTAAATGCCCCCCCCCCAGGGAAGAAGCTGTTTGGTGAAGGCTACAGTGGCCTGGAGTACGACTACCGAGGCCTGATCAAGCTCTACAACTCAGTGGGGAACTACGAGAAGGTCTTTGAATACCACAACGTACTGTCCAACTGGAACCGGCTGAGGGACCGGCAGTTTGCCGTAGCAGACGCTCTGGAGGACGTCAACACCACCCCCCAGCAGACCCAGGAGGTGGTCCAGGCTTTCCTCCAGGCGCAGAGCCTCGGCCCCTCCCGCCCATGTCTTGGCTAACCCCCCCTCCGAACACAAACACTCACCATTTCCAAAATGAAGAAAATCAGACCAGGTTTGAGTCTGGAAAGACCCCTGATGTGATGCTTCGTTTGCTCACAGCCAATTAGTCCAGTAGATGAACTTTGACCTCTGCAGCTGCTCGGCTGCTGCCGACGCTGCTCACACACACACACACACACACACGTGCAGTCATAAGGGAGACGCAGCCAGGCGAGGAAACGGGACGGCCTCTCCTCTTCCTCACTCGCCTTCATCCTCATGCTGAGGATCAGGGGGCTCCTTTAGGACGGGGGGGCTGATGATGAACACCCCTGATACTAAACCATGGTTACCATGGCGGTAACACATGGATATTTTTCACACTCATCCAGTTACTCATTACAGCTTATTGTACTTTTTAGTTGAAGCTTCCTGTAACTTTTTTTTAATTGAAGTGGACGTCAATAAACTCCTGCTTTTCAACTGCTTGTTGGAGTCAAACAGCCAACAGTGGAATGTGTTTAAACCAGCGGCTTTGTTCTCCTTCTTCTTCTCGTCCCAGTATGTCGGCCTTATTGAAATATCATCAGTATGTACGCAGAAATGTTTGATTAACTATAAAATATAGATATGTTAACGATGGAGGTGGCAGGAGGAGCCAAGAGGGACGAGTTTCAGGGCATCAGAGTGAGGACCACCTGATTTCACCATCCAATGAGGACTGCTCTGCTAATGCTAACAGCTAGCTTTAGCTTTAATAAGGTGGGAATTCGGTTAACGCTGCAAAAAAGGAAATGCAATGTTTTTAAATAAGTGTTTGTTCCCTCAATTTAAGCAAGTAAGACAAGTTACCAAAGAAATAAGACGGTTAACATTTATTATAAGAGAAAAACAAATTAACAATCTTATTTAAATGCACCATATGTAGTTATCGTATTTTAGAGCAGAAATACTGATTTTTATTGGTTGATCATCTTATTTACCTGCTTAAATTAAGGGCAGATACGCTATTTAAAAAAACATTTTTAGATCTGATTATTTTTTTTATTGAACATAAATAACTGAAAACTAATCGAGGTCAACACACTGCAAAAAATATAAATCTAAATACATCATTTTTTCTTAAAATGAGGAGGTAAGTCAGACACTTGGAAAATGACCATTTATATTACAAATAAGAAAAAAAAAACAATTGCATTGTTTTATTTCAAGTGCATATTACCCAATTGTCTTATTTTAAGAGTAAAATAACTTATTCCATCTTATTTACCTGCTCAGATTAAGGCTAAATACACTTAATATAAGAAATGTTTATTGATCTAGATGGTTTTTGCAGTGCATTACTTAGAGTTCACTGGTGTCTACCTGCTCCACACTAACACCACCCTGCTGTTAACAGTCTGTAGGTGGAGCCAAAAGAAAACCCTCCGAATGTGTGAGAGGGCTTTCAGTCTGTGAATACGGTCGTCTTCATTCTGTTGGGCACCTTTTTATGTTTCTTCTAACCAACTGAGCCTCCTGTCCTGCAGCGCTGCTGATGTCTTTAACTTCATGCCTTTTGTTTGAAGCCGCACAGGCGAGGTCAGGCTGCAGTTTCAGACCATTGTCGTGGTTCTGACTGTGGTTCTCTATGGCTCTGTATCAGATGTGAGGTGCTTGGATTTATAAAACTGTGCCAAGAATTGTTGCCCCCTGGTGGTAAAACATTAACAGCTGTTATTATTGTCCACAGTGAGTTTGCTCCAACCTTTACTCAGAAGTTTTTAGCTCTTTCATGCATCATGTCTGTCATTTAAAGGTGCAGTGCAGCCTGCATGGACTGCTCCACCTGAAATGGAAGAAGATGACTGGCTTGGTTGATCCTAAAGTGGGGTGCAGTGATGTGTGTGTGTCTGTGTGTGTGGGGGGGGGGGGTAACTGGTTGCATTTTTATGCAGCTGAGCCAGCAGTCAGAACCGTTAAATCTGCAGCATTACTAAACAGTCATGCCTTGTTCAAACACTGCAGTGTTTAAGTTTCCTGATGAATGAAGAAATCGCGCTCTGCCTTCAGGGAGCGGATGGACCCCTCCTGCTCCAGCAGCTTTCAGGACCTTTCACCTCTGGTGCTGATGTATGAACTAAACTCTGGGCTGGAGACGCTTCAGGTCCACTTCCTGCAGCACATTCATCAAAGAGTTGGCCTTCTTTATCTGGCTGCAACAAACCAACACTTTAAGCTCCTTCTTGACTCTCCTCTAAGATGGTAGAACTTGTGTTTGGTTCTGCATCGTGGATTTTCTCTGACAGGACGACTCTTGCTGTGCTGCATGGATGATGAAGGTAAAGTAGAGCTGGAGGCCATGGACACCAAAGGATGTTTTCACTGTTCTGTCATTGTTTCACTGCTGGAAGCATTAAAAGCATTGTTCCACTGATCGCAGTACATTTCCAATCTTTATTTTCTCTTCAAATAATTTCATCAGAAAAAAAGAAATCAACAGCCAGCCACACAGTATTAATCTCTCTATTGTTAACTACAATTTACATTGTTATCAAAATTTTCTGTTTCATATGGAAGAAAAACAGTCTGCCTTTTTTTTAACATCAATTTTTTTATTTTATTTTTTTATAAATTTCATTTTAAGTTTTTAAAGTTTACAACATACAGATAAACAACCACACTAATACACAAAAAAAGGCAAACAGGGCCCAGATGCACAAGACAAAGCATGAAACAATACAGTTGACATGGTGTACACACCACATGTACATACATAATCATGTAAACATCACATTTTAAACACTGAATTTTTTTAGACATTGAATTCCTTACTATAGAAGCCAGTCTTGTTTCCACCACTCTGTAAAAAAAAAAAAGATCTCATTATAATGAGATACTGTAGTATATCAAAATAATGATGAGATAGTATCTCAATAAGCAATCTATCGAGTGTAGATTGCTTTGGCTTGAGTTCACCAAAAGGTCTTTTGCAGCTGAATTTTTAACAGATAAAAATTGAGTGTAAGGAATTCAATGTCTAAAAAATTCAGTCTTTAAAATTTGTTGTTAGAAATTCAGTGTTTAAAATTCTGTATTAAAAAAAGGCAGATTTCAATGAGAAAGTTTCTCTTCCATACTGGGGGGGGGATATAGTTTGAGATATAAAAAAAAGCTCAGCATTAGAAAAGCACATGAAGAACGAGACAAACATTTCAGCAGAAAGAAAACATGTTGATATCCTAAAATTCAGATTTTAGGTACAAAAACTGGGGAAAGTATCAAACCATTGACGACACAATTATCAGCAGCATTTCTGCTTTCTATTTCTGCCTATTGATAAACCTCAACATTCCCTATTCTACAAACAATGGCCTCTAGTGAGGAGGTTGCTGAAGAATTGGGTCATTAAACCAAATCAGGGATTTAGGTTGTTCCAGTCACTTCTATGGCTGCATGTGTCTGAAGTTCACAGGTAAATTGATCTGTTTCCATGGGCCTATTAACCTCATTTTAATGTTAACCTCATTTTATTATGGTTTTATGTTATTGGCATCTTATCTGTTTGTATCCACTCTGTTCTCTCCTGTAGTTTCTTATTTAATGTTCACCGTTTTTACCTGCCTTAGGACAGCGGATGCAAACTAGCTGTTGTGCTAATTCTGGCATATTTACATTGATGCTTTATGAATGTTGATGAATGTGCATTGTAATAATTCAAATAAATAAATAAAAAAAATAAAAAAAGTTTGCTGAGGACCTTCAGTGTCCTGACCTNAAAGAAATCAACAGCCAGCCACACAGTATTAATCTCTCTATTGTTAACTACAATTTACATTGTTATCAAAATTTTCTGTTTCATATGGAAGAAAACCAGTCTGCCTTTTTTTTAACATCAAATTTTTTATTTTTTTTTTATACATTTTATTTTAAGTTTTTAAAGTTTACAACATACAGATAAACAACCACACTAATACACACAAAAAAAAAGGCAAACAGGGCCCAGATGCACAAGACAAAGCATGAAATAATACAGTTGACATGGTGTACACACCACACGTACATACATAATCATCACATTTTAAACTTGTTTCCACCACTCTGTAAAAAAAAAAAAAAAAATGATCTCATTATAATGAGATAGTATCATTATATTGAGATATTATCTCGTTATAATGAGATACTGTAGTATATCAATATAATGAGATAGTAATTCAATAAGCAATCTATCGAGTGTAGATTGCTTTGGCTTGAGTTCAACAAAAGGTCTTTTGCAGCTGAATTTTTAACAGATAAAAATTGAGTGTAACGAATTCAATGTCTAAAAAATTCAGTTTTTAAAATTTGTTGTTAGAAATTCAGTGTTTAAAATTCTGTATTAAAAAAAGGCAGATTTCAATGAGACTGTTTCTCTTCCATACTGGGGGGGGGGCATATTTCACCATTTTGACAGGATATAGTTTGAGATATAAAAAAAAGCTCAGCATTAGAAAAGCACATGAAGAACGAGACAAACATTTCAGCAGAAAGAACATCGGAGGTGGAGTCACATGAAGTCAATCTGACATTTGAGACGTTAGTTGTGTGTTTATGATGAGTGCGTTCAATTTGTCCGTGATCGCTGTCCACTGGCCATGTCCTTGATAAGATGGAAGTTTAACCACTGTTCTGGTTGCATCCACAGGTAGGGGAGGGAGGCGTCAGTTCTTCTGTGCCCTTCCACCATCACATCCAGGGGAGATCCAGTACGCCTCTGAACGACGTGTTGATATCCTAAAATTCAGATTTTAGGTAGAAAAACTGGGGAAAGTATCAAACCATTGACGACACAATTATCAGCAGCATTTCTGCTTTCTATNCTGGACAAGACCAGGACCGGTCAAGCTAAACGGGACTTAATTAGGTGTCCAGTCTGTATTTAATTGGGTGGAAACCAGGACAACGTGTGATGGATGTGAACGCCGCTTTACAATCAACAATGTTTACCTGACTGGTTGTGTTTTTTTTGTTTTTTTTTGCTGTTTTGTTTGTTGTTTTTGTTATATGTTCATAAAACAAAATAAAAACTTTAATTACAAAAAAAAGAAAATGTTAACGCTAGTGTCACTTCAGACTTAGCTCAAAGGAACAGTGTACTTAGATCATTATTTAGTCGAAATAGATGAAGATTTTCAGGAAGACGACACAGATGTGTGATGCTGCCCAGAACAGAGCAGTCTGTGTTGTTTGGGTTCAGGCTGATGGGGGGGGTTAAAGGTAACAATACAGCAGATGCTTTGGTCAAACTTCCTAAATGTTGGGATCTGGAGCTGTACCACCTTCCTCCAGCAGAGTGCACTGTGGGTCTCCTGGAGCTGGAGCCTTCCAGCACACCTGAGACGCATCTACTCATCAGGAGACCTCTCCTTTATAACCAGCTGCCAGACCTTGCTTCGACGCCGCAGTGTTGACCTTAGTTTGGTTAGCAACCTGAGCCTCTGAAACTAAAGAATCTTAGTCGTCTCAAGTGAGAGAACAGATTCTAACTCTCCTCTGTTTTTGCCTCACAGGAAACCTGTCTCTAGCCTGAAGCTCTGGGTGAGCTTAACCTGCCAGTCTGCCCTTTGTGAGCCAAACCTGAAGATTCCTATGTGGATTCCCCTGCTGCTCTTAGTGAAGAGCTGGAAACTCTGATCAAGGTCTGCCATTCAAAGTCAGAAGCTAGACGCTGCAGCTGCTTGTGTACTCTGCTGAACCAACAGTCTCTGGACCCAACGGTTCCCTCTCTCTCAAAGAGAAGCCCGGACCCAGTCAAGGTAGAATCTGAATTATCCAAGGACTCATTACTCATCTGCCTGCCTTGCTAATCAAACTATCATCTCTGCAGACTTCAGTGAACCAGCCCGGACCAGTTCCAGATCCTGTACATTATCTTGTGTTTTCTGAACCTTCAATAAACTCTGTTAAACTTTTACCCAGCCTCTGTTGTGTTCTGCATGTGGGCTAAGAACCTTAAACCCATCATGACACTAAAAGCAGTGGTAGTTAGGGTGGCTCTGGGGCAGCTGTTTATAATCAAACTTTATTTATCTCACATTGGTGAAATTTACCTCTGCATTTGGTGCCATTGTGCACCGAACAGGGAGCAGGGTGGGGTTAAGGGCCTTGCTCAGGGACCCAGAGGGGCAGTCTGTGGGGATCAAACCAGGTACTTGCAACCTTCCCAGAGCACAGCACTGACCACTAGGCCAACACTCCCCTCATATGTTGTTTGGGAGCGGCAGGGGGAATGGAAGGGAAATAAAGCAAAGGCACGACCACCAGTCCAAAGAAATCATTTAGTTGGAGAACAAGACTTAGACCTGATTTAGCTTATACTGGGTAGCATGTTGGTAGCATGGATTCAGCTGAAATTGTTGTGTTGGAAAGATGTAAGGATGAGGAGTAGTCTACTGATGTCAAGATTTGGTTTTGAGGTTTTTGTTTGGACCCAAAAGCAGAAGCTGAGAGGCAGAGGTGAGTTCTTGGAGGGTTTAATGAGAGATCAGGCAACAAAAACAGGTATCCAAAAATCCGACGTAAAAATCAAACACAAACCAGAACCATGGAGACATCAGGGGAAAACCATCAA
>NW_015150782.1:411159-413790 GCF_000732505.1 Cyprinodon variegatus
ATCAATCTGACTGGATGATCTGGTGAACTGGAAAGTGACCTGAGATGACATGATGTGAATTGGAGCTATAGAAATAAACTGAATAGAATTGATGAAAACATTTAAACATTGTCTTTTGTGCAGATGCTGTGTGCTGCAGTATGTGGATGACATTCTTACAGGGCTAGCATTGCAGCAGGTGGGTCTGCTGCGTGCAGATGTTCTATCATGGTTAGGGTCAAAGGGTGTCAGAGTTGGGCTTAAAGGAAGGGTGATCACCTCTGCTTGGGTGGGAATCACAGAAGGTCCTAGAAGGAGCATCCCAAACCAGGCACAGTATGAAAGATTATACCATTTTTAAGATTGGCAAAATACAGCAAAAATGATGTGCCTAAATAAGCTGAAACTGTAGCTCTTTCAGAATGCTGATCACAGAAGCCAGACATGGGAAACTAATGGCGCCGCTGTGTTGGACGACACAGGCAGAGCAGGCTTTTAGCGTCCTAAAACAGGAAGCATCAGAGTTGTTAGCGCCTGTTTGAGTCGGATGTGAAGGAAAGTGAAGGGTTCTTCTCCTCTGGGATGTGGCAAACAGGGAAACGGAAAGGAGGCTTCTGTGTTACTACAGCACCAAGTTAGACGCCATGGAAATCGGCCATCCACTGTGCCATTGCTGAAGCATTAAAGGGACGTCACCGAAGACCAAGACATCAGGGTCAACACAAGGTCCTTCAAAATATCACAATTATAATCAGTAGAGAATCTAAACTGTGTCTCTGCAATAAGATTAAGGCTTTGATGCCATAAGGCTTAATAAACAACACTTAGAGTGTGGCTTAGGTATGGCGATGGTCTGAAAGAATTGGGGTGAAACACGGGGACTCTTGTTTTGCAAGACTAGTGTGTTTAAAATAACACAAGTCCAACATAAATAAGCATATAGTTTAGTTTAGGTAAATCTTATATTTCTAGATAAAAACTGATTAATCAGACAGTTTACCAACAGACTCAAAGGTCATGACCTGCTGCTCTGGGAAAGGTCAGTGGGTAAGGTCAGGCTTTCTGTGAAGCTGACAAATAAGGGCCCATGTTTGCTTGACATTTTAAAGATGATGATAGAAAATGTTAACGCTGGAGTCACGTGATGAGGTGCAAGGGAATGGCTGCGCTGTAAGGGAGCTCCTAGCCCTGTCAACATTATTTTAAACGAATAACTTTGAAACATCTCCTACCAACATCCTACTTGAAGCTTGTGTGCACGCTCATTATATCTGAGCAATTTGACCGAAATATGACGACGGCGAGTGAAAGAAAACGATGTGTGCAGACCCCCCTGCCCGCTGTTGCTACCAGAGGAGCTAACTCAGCTAACGCTGCTAGCCAAGAAGACAGCCAAGTAACGGACATAAATGGTCTGTTTGCGGAGATTGCCAAGGTGGGAGCGACGTTAAATGGAGTCGCAAGTGATGTGACCCTTATTAAATTGGACACAACAGAACTCAAGAACTCCGTGAGTGCAATTAAAACAAGGTTAACTGAAGCTGAGAGACGCATTTCTGATGTGGAGGACACTGTAGCTAACCTAGCAAGAAACAACGTGAAGCTAACCNCTGACTATTGCAAGACTAGTGTGTTTAAAATAACACAAGTCCAACATGAATAAGCATATAGTTTAGTTTAGGTAAATCTTATATTTCTAGATGAAAACTGATTAACCAGACAGTTTACCAACAGACTCAAAGGTCATGACCTGCTGCTCTGGGAAAGGTCAGTGGGTAAGGTCAGGCTTTCTGTGAAGCTGCCAAATAAGGGCCCATGTTTTAAGGATGATGATAGCAAATGTTAACGCTAGTGTCACTTCAGACTTAGCTCAAAGGAACAGTGTACTTTGATCATTTTTTAGTGGAAATAGATGAAGATATATATATATACCGGTATGTATATATATATATATATTTTTTTTTTTGGTTAAGTAATTTGGCTCCATGTAAATCTGTCAGATTTAAAGGCTAATGCACAGACACAGCATAAAGTATGCGGCATCATTCATGCATAATCTGCAAATAGGAAAATACTNTTGGAAAGATGCAGGAATAATCTGGAAAAAGAGGATGGAAGCCATTAGATGTGTTAATGAGAGGAAGGGATGTGGAGCAGTGACCCTGGAAGGGACAGCGGTACAGGAAGAGGATGAGAAACTGGAGGTCAACCATCTGGGTGGGGTTATCAAGGACGATCCGTGACCTAAGCAAAGCTGCAAGACTGGGAGGTAAAATTACATGACAGCCCCTGGATGGGCTGAAGGTTGGGGTTTAAGATGAAAGCAAAGAACAGGAAGTTATACTTGAATACATATGTAAAGAATTTCACTTTGAAAAGAGAAGGAAAAGTAAATGTTGATTGTGGAGCTGCGATCTCTGAAGGTCAGATTCATAGATACGTCATGGCGAGGCGTTGAGTTATGAGGCCTTAAAATGCGTCCTCCTTTTACCGCGATCTGAAGGACGGGTCCGATGTATCCTCCATAGCCCTGGATATCCCAGGATTCATTGGGAGATCAAACAACTCAGCTGCTCCGTGATCAGAGGAAAGGTTACTTGGCGCCGAACTGTGATGAATATTGGAAGTTCAGTTTAATATAATACAACTCTG
>NW_015150782.1:415176-416324 GCF_000732505.1 Cyprinodon variegatus
TATATATATATATATATATATATATATATATATTTCAATTAATAGAACATTTGTATTATGAAGAGATTTTTTCTAAATTTTGGGACAATACTGTTTGATAAATAATACATTTATATGCATGTTTAAGCCAGAATGATTTGATATTTAAATATGACTTCCCTACGATTTTAATGTATATTTGAATCCCTTGCCCTGTTTTTCTTTACTCCAGGTTTTTCTGTGCCCCATGAAAACACGCTGCCCCCCCGTGGCATGGCCCCTGGACCATGTGGTCTAGACCCGCCCCTGCTGCGTGGTGAGAATCCTGCCATGTACCAAACCAGCCACTAGGTGGAGCTACTAACACAGTTACTGTTACCTGGAAACATCCTGACAGCTTTATTATTGACACACTGAATAAAAATGGCATCTGGAGCTTTTTAACAATCTGACATTAAACAGCTTTGTGGCTCCAGTGAGGAAGAAATGAAATGTTTTTCCACCACTTGGCGTCTGTTTACGGCCGCCGATCAACTGACCTGTAGAGTGAGGTCACGTGACAGAGGCGTCGCTGAAAACATTGAGCCGTTCACCGCTTAGACGCCATCAGGAGCCGTTTGACCAGAACCCGGAGGCAGAGCTCCGACTGTCGCTGCTTTGTCCCTCCGATGGCAGAGAGAGCCGGGCGGCATGGGGGCTAAAGAGTCGAGGATCGGATTCCTGTCTTATGACGAGGCTGTCAGGAGAGGTGAGTTAGCTTAGCATCAGGCTAGCAGGAGCTGCCAGGCCTCCCGGTAGAAACCTGCGCTTTAACACAACTGCTCTGCTTTCGCCTTAAAACGCAGATTAAATCTGGATTAAGCTCCGCAATCCCAGCCGCCTGGATGCTTTCCCCCATTCGGTGTGAATTAATGTGGATAATTAGCTTTATTTTTTGCCAGATCTGCTGTTTATGTTGCGTTTTCCGCAGTAAGCTGCCGCTGAAGGGCTGGACGTTTAAATAGACACCAATAAAGCTGACTTTATTTCACCTTCACTGTCCCTGCTGCTGCATAGAGCGGCTGGGGGGTGTGGTGGGGGGTTAACATGGAGGCAAGGTCAAGTTAAACGCTGCTTGGACAGAGGCTGCTCCCTGACAGGAGGACAGGAGGGCTGGGGACCCTCACTAC
>NW_015150782.1:416344-420081 GCF_000732505.1 Cyprinodon variegatus
GTCACCTGCTGGACTGGAGACGTGCTAACAGAGCAGGAGCTGCAGGAGGAGAAGCAGGAGGAGAAACAGGAGGAGAAGCAGGAGGAGAAGCAGGAGGAGAAACAGGAGGAGAAGCAGGAGGAGCTGCGGTTTAATGGTTTACAGCTAACAGAAGTATTATAGACCAGTCTCTTTTGGTTTATTTTTTATATATATGTATATTAGGGCTGAAACAATTAATGGGATTAATCAATTATTGGAAAAATAGTCATCTGAGTTACTAATGGATTAATCATTAACTTTAGAGACTCTGCCTTTAGCTGACAGAGCGATCCGCTGAGAACAGGAATTATAACAAGGTTGTAAAGAAAATATATAAACATTTAGCATTTAAGATAAATAAAAAAACACTTCTACTGTGGATCTGCTCTATCCAGAACTACTAAAGTAGAAAAGTTTTAGTTTCACCTTGTTTAATTTCATTGTCTGCCTGACGTCCCAGCATCTCCTAAACTCTGGCAGACGCTGAACTTTCTATGGATTGTTTCTATTCTGAGCGTAAACATAGAGGATTCAGAACGAGTCCAGAACTTCTGTCCAACCTTTTGGATGAAACGACTTCCTGTTTTTTCCAGGATCTCAGTCAGCTTCCAGGTGGTGAGGACCAGCTCGTTTGTTTGATGCTGAGACGCTCTCCCTCTGTTGGACCCACAATGATCTGAGTTTCTACTCCATTAAGCTAACGATGGATGGATTATTTCCTCCGGCTCATATTTGCTGGCATTTTTCTGATATCAGATCTGTGTGTGCTTGTTGTTTGGGGATCCTTTAGCTGTGATGATCAAACATAATAACCGCAGTCATGCAGTTGGTCAAACAGTATCCAGCCTGATGGAGCGCTCACATGGCAGCATTCCTGAATCCCACTGCAGCCTGAGCCGCCGCTGCTGCTTTTGGGAAAGTTTGCTTTCCAGGATTATCCAGACCTGGCTGATTAAAAGCTGTTATTGCAGGGCTGATTGCTCACTTTGTCAGCTGTTTTCCAGAGAGAGCCTTCAGTTAAAGGGGTTTCTGAACATTAATAAGATGATGAAGTAAATATCCACACAGAGCGGAGCGCTCTGGTATCTTATCTATACTTGCAGCATATAATCCTATGTGTAAATTGCTGATCAGAGCACATCATGAAATGCCTCGCGCTGTAATCTGTCACTGCAACGCTTGAACAGCCTGTCAGGAACACGCGGAGCGCTCAGTGTGGTGAAAGTCCACTTCCTTTTTCCCAGAGGATTCTGTAAGAGAACATTGACTCAGAAAGGGAAGAAACTTTCTTATTTGGTTAGTAATATGCTAGTTTAACACGCGTGACAAAGTTCATATGGAAAACAGGCTTAAAGGTCGAGGCTGCGCATGTAACTGAGGTTCAAAGGTTCAGTGATCTGAGCTGATGGCCCTCAGGAGGCCACGGCAGATACCGTCAGGAGCTGCAATAAGCTGCTGGCTCCACATTCACCCTTCCTCTCACCTTTTCACCCGCAATGCTCCTAAATATGAGGTGTCCTATTCCTTGTCAACTGCCGACTCTGTTGGCCCGTTCAAACCAATCATCTCATCTCTGCTCCAGCAGATCAAACTGCCGGTAGTAACCATTAGTTTGCAAATTGATTAATTGACAGATTAATCTGGGGGAGTGGTGGCCTACTGGTCAGTGCAGTGCTCTGTGCTCTGAGAAGGTTGCAGTACCTGGTTTGATCCCAACAGACTGCCACTCTGGGTCCCTGAGCAAGACCCTTAACCCCACCCTGCTCCCCAGGTGCCGCACAATGGCAGCCCACTGCTCCCCAAGGGGAGTGGTTAAAGGCAGAGAGGGAATATCTCCAATGTGACATCTATACATTTCAATTATTATTATTTTTTATTAATAATCTGATAGGCAGGGGTTCATTAATGGCCCCCTTTTCACCTTATCGATTTAGACCAGCGTATGCCTGATGAAAGGAGAATCTGGCAGAAAAACGCTGCCATAGGTTTTGTATAAGTTATGAGCATGTGCATAACTGCTGCGTGTTCTGGATGGAGCAGATTGACAGGAGAAACGTTCGTTAAACTTAAAGTTCATGTATTTTGTTTTGGTTTTTTTACAATCTCATAATTCCTGCTCTCAGTGGGTGGCTCTGTCAGCTAAAGGCGTGTTTTAGATTAGTCGATTACTGAATGAGTTGACGATTATTTCAATAATGGATTAATCCAATTAATTATTTCAGCCCTAGTTGAAACATTAATGTTGATTGATTGTTGAATGCTGTATAGTGTCTGAACCGTCATGAGGTTAACGACGGTTTATCTCTCAGCTCAGGTCACTGGGAGACGTCTGTTCTGACTGTTTTCAGAAAGCAGGGCTGAAAAAACTAAAAACCGCTTAAAAGCCTCTAAAGAGAAGCAGATGTAAACGTGCCGTTTGTTGCCAACCAAAGCTCGTCATGACCGGGCTGTGGCCAGGACGAGCGACCGGCTGGCTGCGGCCAGAGTGAGCGACCAGGCCACGGCGAGCAACCGGCTGTGGCCAGGGCGAGCGACCGGCTGGCTGTGGCCAGGGCGGCCAGGGCGAGCGACCGGCTGGCTGCGGCCAGGACGAGCGATCAGTGCAAAGGACAGGTCCCTAGCGACAGAGCGGTTTGCTCTGGGGCTAGAATCTGTTTAGAGCCAATTGTCATCAGGTAATAATCAGTTTTTCATCGAAGCGTCTGGATTGTTGCAGGACTTTTTAGGACTGTCCTGTTTTACAGCAGCCTGGCCACCATAACACAGCGAGCACATGGCTAATTAGCATAACAGGCCAGGATGCCTGGAGCTTATTTCTGAACAAGCCATGCTGGGACTGAATGTCACTTATGTTTCTGACTGGCATGAATGACGTTGAGTTGAAGGGAAGGAGGGCAGGTTTGACACGGTGTGCCAGGCTGACAGTCCCTCCATCGTTCACCACACCAGGGATTCCCCCCTCCTCTTTGCTGATGGTGTTTATGGCATTCCTGTTTTAAGGAAAGGTTTGTGGAAAAGGCCTCAAACATGTGAATATTCCCAGGAACGCCTATCTCTCTATGTTAAGTAACAACCAAGTTAATATTTAATAGAAACTTCTCTTTATGGTGAAGAAAAGCTTCCAGAAACAGCAGCTGACCATAAAACTGATAACAGTGGCTGATTGGAAGAGAGCTGAACCGTGCGTCCGTGTTGGAGGTGTTGGTACATCATGTTAGCTCCGAGGTCATATTGAAATGATTGGCCTCCAAATATGCCGTGGCTGGCATACTGTGGCTGACATGGCCGTACTGTGGCTGACACGCCGTACTGTGGCTGACACGGCCATACCGTGGCTGGCATACTGTGGCTGACACGCCGTACTGTGGCTGACACGGCCATACCGTGGCTGGCATACTGTGGCTGACACGCCGTACTGTGGCTGACACGNTACCGTGGCTGGCATACTGTGGCTGACACGCCGTACTGTGGCTGACACGCCGTACTGTGGCTGACACGGCCGTACTGTGGCTGACACGGCCGTACTGTGGCTGACACGGCCATACCGTGGCTGGCATACTGTGGCTGACACGCCGTACTGTGGCTGACACGGCCATACCGTGGCGGACATACTGTGGCTGATATGGCCGTACCGTGGCGGACATACTGTGGCTGACACGGCCGTACCGTGGCTGACACGCCGTACTGTGGCTGACATGGCCGTACTGTGGCTGACA
>NW_015150782.1:421256-429824 GCF_000732505.1 Cyprinodon variegatus
CATACTGTGGCAGACATGGCCGTACCGTGGCGGACATACTGTGGCTGACACGGCCGTACCGTGGCTGACACTGCCGTACCGTTGCTGACATACTGTGGCTGACATGGCCGTACTGTTGCTGACACTGCCGTACCGTGGCGGACATACTGTGGCAGACATACTGTGGCTGACGCGGCCGTACCGTTGCTGACATACTGTGGCTGACATGGCCGTACCGTGGCTGACATGGCCGTACTTTGGCGGACATACTGTGGCTGACAGGGCCGCGCCGTGGCTGACACGGCCGCACTGTTACACGCTGTCAGAGTTTCTCCTACCTCATAAACCACTGCTTTGCATTTTAACCTCGCGCTCTTTGGGCTGGAGATGTTCATTTGCTTACTGCTGCTGCTGGGAAGCCTGGCAGAGAACCTCTGTGTTGTTTAGATTTGGAAAGCAAATCATTCTACTGGGTTAGATATTCATACATATTTATTTCAATTCAGTTTATGGGAAGTCAGCACCTGGTTCTTGTCATTCAGGGCAGGAAATGTCCTCCTGCTCCATCACACCTGACTCAGATGAGCGGTTGGTGACGGGGCCTCTGCAGGGGTCTGATCTGGAATAGATGGCAGATAAAAGGGGTTGTAGTTCAGGAGGCCTTGCTGTAAGTAATATATCTACCAGTAAATGTAACCAGTCTCACCTGGAACCAATCAGGCTGATCTTAGCAGGGCTGTTAGCAGCTAGCAGTGAAACGGTAAAGCCTCCTGTTATCAGCCGGCTGTAGAGCTGTGATCCATTCGCTTTCTGGAACAGGGATGCTTTAAAAAAGCCAGGTTGCTCTTTCTTCCAAAGGAGGGGAAACGTTGTGACCTTCTTAAAGCTGTAGGAACGTGTTCTTGGCACAGGCTTCAGCTTCTACATTAAAAGATCTGGATGACGGGATGGAGAGTTTAGCAGACTGAATGCTGGAGGTTGAAAAAGATTTGCTGTGAAGAAGCTGCTCCATGCAGGCGTTCTGTCAGACCAGCATACCTACAGTCAATACGCATGAGCAAGGCGTCAGATTGGCGTTTATCTCTTTAGTTTTGTACGAAAAATATACTTTAAACTACCTCAATGGGTGTGTATCCCTTTAGTCGTGTACAACCCCCCCAAAAAGTAAGTAATGAAATAGTTTTCTGTACATGACTTCTAAATGGATACCCGCTGTTCGAGGTAGTTTAAAGTCTATTTGTTTATAATAATCTAAAGGGAAGCTGGTCTGACTGTTTATGCTCATCTAACAGAACACCGGTCTACATGTTAGCGTCTTGTTGGATGAATTAAAGTTTCATTAAATGGTCGCCGTCTAACACTGAAGGCCCAGCTACCCTCTGACCGCTGCAGCGCTGTGAGACAAGAGAGACCCATAAAACCACGGTTCCCTCATCATTTCTCAGGTCTTTATCTTAATTTATCTTTAGCAAAAGATTATTATTACTTTATTTTTGCTTCCAAACATCCAGACCTTCTTGAACTCTAAAGCGTTCTTCAGCGGTAGATCTCCAGGCTTTCTGAAAGACTGTGCAGGTTTCTTTAGATCATCTTCCTGTCAGGTCTGGTATCGGACCACGGCGGGTTATAAAGCGGTTAAATGGGGAAGAATCAGAACCTAAAATCTCCAGAGAAGCAGAAACCAACCTGAAGAGACTTGTGAAAGGTATCTTCCTTCAGCTGAATATTTGTTTTTTCATTGTTAGCTGAGAGGAATCCTCCCATCGGAGCTGGAATCCTTTTAGCTGTCCGTCCAACTCTGGAAAACTTTGTATTGGATCCATTTAATGGCAGAAACGGGACGAATGGAGACTTTGTTAGAGGCTGCTGGTGACAAAGAGCCCAAAGAGCCAGTTTAAAATGGGCTCATTGCTTGTCAGTAATGTTGTCTGTTATCTGTACAGAGGCCCGTTTGTTCAGTTTTATTTCATTTATAGGCCCCACATCAGAAAATTAGCTAATCAGGACCTGGAAAAATGGATCTGAGCTCCAGTTCCAGCTTAGATCTGTGTCTTTTAATGAGGGTCAGACATGCAGATAGTTTCTGTGGAGTAGATTATACTGACCCTGATGTAAGTGGATGGTTCTGTAGGTCCAATTTAAAGGAAAAGTCGCTCATATTCAGAATTCAAACTTCTGAAAGTTCCTTAAATCTGAAATGATTCCATCCTGTTCAATAAATGATCAGAGTTTTTAATTCAGAGTAATTTTCATGTGAATGTGCTTTACTGGAGGCATCCATGTTTGTCAAAGAACACTACTGCCACCTACTGGTTAGTGACATCACGGTGCGGTATCGGCTGTTGATCAAGTCCCAGTGCTGTATCTGGTGTTTGTAATAATAATTAATATTTTAGTAGAAATGACAGAACATTTCAGTTTTCAGAGCTAGAAAAGGTAGAATCCTGAAGGTAAGACGATGCTTTTGTCTTGCCTTTGGAATCAGGTCCCACCTGTTAGCGGGCCTCCAGGCTCCTGATTGGACGCTGAGGAGGCGTTAAGTTATTCACTCAGATCTGTTGGAGCCCAAAGACATGAGAAGTTGCAGGACGGTGGTTCTGAACTTCTGGAGTTAAAGAACGATTCACAGCAGCTTTGGCTAGCTGTCCTTGGAATATATTTATGCCAGTTGACATTCTTGAGCTTGTTACACCCAAACAAAATGAGATTCTGCTGTTTTGCGTCCTCACAAAGGCAGAAAATGCTTTGTACATATCAAGCTGTGTGCAGTGCAGAACGATTCGGTTGGTTGAATATGATCAGTTATTTTAGATCCTGATGAACAAATATAGTTCAGTCTCCTTAAAACGCGTGAAACAAGCCTTTGGTTTAAAGGAGGCACCAAAGCAGATGGCCTTTAGTGGCTAACGATGGTTATCAGATGGTTATCCTGATAACACCTTATACTGGGGTCACCAGTGGGGTATAGAGGTCATTCACACAGCTATGCAACACAAACAGAAACCAGTCTGTTACCCGAAGAGAAGCACAACGTCAAGAACCAAGATGTGGTTTAATGGATTAAAGTGATTCCTGAATAAAAGTGCTTAAAATGGAGCAGAGGATGGATAGACTGGTGCTGGTAGGTTTACCTGCAGAGATAGGAAGGATACCTTAGATCATGGTTCAAAAAAGAATTGGTTATTTTAAAGGAAAAAAATCAAATGAAATGTAACCTCTAAATGTTTTCTTTTGGCAGGTATAGAAAATAATTATCAGATCAAACAATTTCTTTAATAAATTAGAAGTTTAGTTTTCCTCTTCAGGTTTGAACAGAGCTGAGGTGAATTGATCAGAGCTGAGGTGAACAGTGAGACCAGAATCAGACCTTAGAAGCTTCCAGCTAGGAAAGCCGGCCTGATTTGGCGTCAGATATCCAGTCATCATGGAGGCAGATATGCTTGAGCGGAAAGCTGGAATATTCCGTTTGCTGGATGAAGCAGTTGAACTAGCTTCTCCGTGAGCATTGCTCAATCATTTGGGCGCAGGCCTGCATGTATTTCCTGCTGGCTACTGTAAGTCAGCGCCGCCCAGATTAGGCTGGGTGTCGGTTCATCACCAGATCATTGCTTTCTATTTTTAATCATTGACACCTGATACTGCTGAATGAACACCGCAGCCAAAAGCAGCTTGATTTGGCCTTTTTACAGATCAGTCACCAAACAGGCGTGCAGCTGCTGCTCTCTGAACTCTGACTGTTTCAACAACAGGATTCATGATTAGCTGATATGACTGATTCAGACTTTTAGGCTGATTTATTTCAGTCTGTTGAGGGAAGCCTTTCCAGACTACCAGCTGCTTGTTGAGAAAATGATAGAGCAGAAGCACCCAGAGATGACCTCAGGAGGCTCTGCTTAGTCAGCCAAACCACTGATGGAAACCAGTTAAACTCCAGTCTGTTAAGCTTCTGCTTTTACAGACTTTGTTAGTCCACATGTAACCTTCACCCAGCAGCCTGCAGTGACCCAAATTCATTATTTTAGCCCATATGTGACCTGGATCTGATCTTTATTATGCCAGTCTGAACAACTCTGATCCGATTTTTTTCCAATGCAACCCAGGCCACTCAGCTCTGTGGTCCTGAATCCGATATGAATCTTTTCAAATGCGACCTGTGTCTGAACGGCCCGGTCGCATTCATCCAATCTGTACGCCATTAGTAGCCGTCAAAGGTTGGGTATTAATACGCAGAAGCTGCAAAACAACAACCATGGCGGACGATGACGCGGAGAGCAGTATTTATATTAAAAACATTGTTTTTAAGGTTGGAAAAGCTCTCTAGATGCGCTCCACCACTACATCCATGTTTACTTCTGTAAACACTAGGGCTGGGTATTTACTCCAAAGTCCTGAATCCATTCCATTTTGATTCATACAGTTCTAAATCGATTAACTTCAGTTCAATCTGTGTTTACAACAGTGAAACTGGTTCAACTGTGTTTCAAAATACTCATGTATTTTGTTTGTTCCAGTCACATTAAACACAAAGTGCAAACTTGTAAATCAGACAGTTTAAACATGAGATGTGAACAAAAGTGCAAACTTGTTTGTGAAAAGAGAAAAGATGAAGCCTCACCTGAGTGAGCAGACGTGACACAGCGGACATGCATGAGCTGCATTATCTTTGCTGTACTAACCATATGTGCAGCGTTGTCTGTAACGACTACAGGGTGTTTGCTGCTCAGCCTCCATTCGTTAATGTCTTCAGTCAAACTATTATATGCTATATTAAAAGCTATATTTGCAGCTTCATGGCTTGAAGTCATCTTTAGTGCATCTTTCCTGCTCATTTGAATGTGAACGTCACGCGGGTCACTATAAAATGAATCAATCTCATTCCCTAGACATTGATTTTGCAAAAATGTAAAGGAATCGATTAAAAATTGATTAAACAGATTTTTTTACCCAGCCCTAGTAAACACAGAGCACGCTGGCTTGGGACGTCATGGCGTCCTCTACTCCTCATGCGGGACACTTAAAGCTATATGACTGCAGTTAAAACAGGAGATCACATACAAGTCGCATATATTTGGAAATGTAAACGGCAACGTAAAAAAATCAGATTTCACAAAAAACCCTGAATAGATCATGAAGGCCTGCAGTTTGAACGTAGCCTCAGTTTCCTGTTCACCACCTAGATAGTCTGATTAATGTCACAGATGATTGATTCATCCACTTTATCTGGACATTATAAATGAATGATGTCATCACACAGATGATGGATGTTTAACTCTTTGCTCGCTGACTGTTGGATTATTTAGGTCTGAGTCCAGGAACAGTTCACTGATTCTAAAAGCAGATTGGGTTTGAAATCTATGCGATCATTTTCAGGCTGGTTTAAAGAACAGCCTGTTTGCTTCTGTGTAATAAATCCTAATCTTGACAGGATCTTTGCTTTATGAGGTTAAAAACCCACTTCTGTGTTGTTGTGGTTACTGACCTGAACGGCGGTCTGAGGGGAAGGATGGAGGCGAAGCTGAAGCTGCAAACGGCAAAATAAAAATCCTTTATAATTGATTATTTTAACTTCAGTTTATCTAGAGTTTAAAGGAAAGAAAAGAGTAAATGTGATGAAGCCTGGACCTCACAAAGATGTCCTTTGTGTGGGTGTTTGTTCATGCTGAATAGCTCTTTAGTTGCACACAGATAAACAGCAAGCTCTCACCCTGCAGGGCAGGAAACGCTACAGCTTGTTTTCTGAATCAATCACTGACTAAAGGTTTACCCCTAAAATCACGGAGCAGATCTTTTTATCTCACCCAGGTGTTGTTTAACCATTTCACAATCAGCTGTTTACTTTGAAATCCTCTAATTGTTTTTAACTAAAGAAAAGAGTATGACCCAAATTCACCATATTGTTGATAATTGCAGACGCTAATTTTGCTAGATTTGCCATGGTCTAGGACCAATAAGCTCCGGAAAAAGTAAACACTCTGCTGGTGCTCCAGCCTTCCCAGAGGAGCTCAGCTATTTTGGGGCAGTAGGTGGACCAGCGTCATGTTGAACTCTACAGATTAGGAAGGAAAGTTAAAACAGGTGAGCAAAGACTTCTGGCAGTATAGTTAACTTTATGAGCAAGCTTGTTGATTATCCTTTTATCCAGTCGGTCTGTTTGCTTTTATTCTTTAGAAAATAAATGCTCTATTTATAAGCTAGGCTATCAGAGGCTCTGGCAGGACATCTGAGCTCTATTCAAACTACTTCAATGATAAGGCAGAAACTCAGCCTAGTTTACATTTGACTGTAAATGCAGCAGAATGATATCCAACAGCCACTTCCGTTTACCGCATTACCATCAGCGGAGCCTGAGCACAGAGAACGCACGACTAAAGGACGGTAACGTGGAGCCAGATCACTGCTCAGAGGTCCATTACTCTCATTAAACAATTCTGGAAAAAGGTTTCAGGCTGAGGAAGTTTGAGTGTAGGACTGTTCCCAAACTAGAAAACCTGAAAAGCTTCTAATGCAGGAAAAGGACTCTGTGAAAAAAGAAATGCGTAGAAAAGAAGGGAAGATGTAGTCAAATCTGAATGCAAAACAACCAGCCAGAAAACTAGAAAGCAGCAGTTTCTGCTCCTTTCAGGGCTGCATGGTGGTTCCAAGGAGTATCCAGGGAACGTGTTCAGATCTGTGGGAACGCTCGGTAAACTGGTTCAGATCTTCTAAACTAGCTACAGCGTTTCAGAATCCTTTTTATGGACAAACCAGCGTAGCAGAAACTCCTGTTGGTCGGACTCTGATTGTTTTTTAATTTATTGTTAATTTAGCTAACTTTTAAACTAATTCACTGCTGTTTGAAGCTATGGGGATCCACTGATTTTAAGGGAAACAAAATGTGATTGCATTCAATAGGATTTGATTGGTCAGGATAAAGCAATCAAACGAAATGAGGATCCCTAATGACATTGTTAAAACACCTTTTTCCAAACAGCTCATGTCCATCAGTTGTGTAATAAAACTTTCAGTACAAGAGAGAAAAAAAACTGGATTTAAAGCAGTTTTGCTGGAATGGTTTTAAAAAGCTAGTTTAAATCAGGCTATTGTTTTTATGACCAACCAAGGTTTTCATGATGGTAGGTGATAAAAACAAAGGAGCCAAGATGCTGCTGAAGATTCTGTCATTCAGGTCAGAGTCGTTCAAAAAAATGTAATTAAAATCAATCCACTGGACTTTGTTTCCAAGTCTGAAGACGTTTCTCTTCCATCCAGGAAGCTTTTCCAATTCAAAATGTCAGAAATGGCGTTTAGTTCCAGGTTTAATACAGTCAAGGATGGAGCCTGGAGAAACCCCAGATATGATGAATTATTGCTTATATTTCGTAACACTTCCCCCTTTGTGGGACAATAAAGGGATTTTCTATTTGATTTTCTATTCTGTATTTATTGTTAGCAAACAGAGCAATGTCCTGATAGTCCATGAAGACACATGGCGTCCTTCAGACGTTCTCCTCTAAACGGACCTCCAGCATCCTTCCTTCTGAATGGAAATGAAAGGCTGAGCCCAGATCACCATGCCTCTTCAGCCGTGCTCCATAGTCCGTATCAATAAGCTGTCCTTACCTCCAGCTTCTCTAATTTGGCTTCAGCTTTTTGTTTTTCACTCTGAGGCTACGGTGAGAGCGTTTCAGGACCGGCTCCAGACCAGATCATCTCATTAAGTCAGGCTACACTGAACCCTGTTTGCTGTGTTTTTATATGGCTGGAGGCCACAAGTGGCAGAAATGATTCATTTTATTCATTTTATAACGCTTTGCTTAATTGCTCAAATAAATATTGATAATGCAAAGACACAAAAAGACAGAACATACCTGCTGATGAACAGCGGAGCGTGAAAACACTGGGCTTATCCATCTCTGTGGTGAACTGCTTTAATGCCTTAACTGAGCTCATAGCGTGTTAAACACTAACTCATAGCATGGAATTAATTGTATCTGCTAAATATCAAGCATTGAATATGAATTAATTTTAAAGAAAATGTGCTTTAATAGAAAGCTAGCACTGATTCTGCTCCAGGGTTCTGTCCCTTTCTTGGAACCGCCTGCTTACATAATAAACCAAGGTGTTTTTCCTCTGGTGTTGTGCTGAGAAGTGCAGATCTGCTTTGATTTCCAGGTGCCTGCTGTGTTTCTAAAGCCGGTGATTCAGCACTTTGTTCATAATCAGTTCTACCCTGAAGCCGAGTGGCTAATGTTGCCCACTCAGAGCTAATGGAGGAGCGCAGATGTAGAAATGCCAGGAGCGGCTCAGCAGTGAGAGCGGCTGAAATCTCTCCCCGGGTTTCAGGGGCCTCTCCCTGCCAGTGCAGCTTCAGCGGCTCGGCTAAAAAAGAGAGATGGATGGAGGAGCTCTGAAGGGAGTTTAAAGTTTGCAATGCCAAACGTGTCCGTTTGGTTGAACACTATCAAAGTCATAGGGAAGTGATATTTAAATGTCAAATCATTCTGGCTTAAACATGGATATAAATGTACCCTTTATCAGAAAATAATATCCCAAAAGTTAGAAAATGTATATTTTTGAAAAAATCCTGTCTTAAAATCCGTGGGGTTTTTT
>NW_015150782.1:430096-439141 GCF_000732505.1 Cyprinodon variegatus
GAAATTCCATTGGGACCAAGTAGCACTAAATTGGTGACTTAGAAACGATGCTGTCCATAGCGTTCCTTGACAGCATCGTTTCTAAGTCACCAATTTAGTGCTACTTGGTCCCAATGGAATTTCCCATTGGGAACCTGCTAGCACTAAGATGCTAACTGGTTAGCAAGATGCTTCCTACAAACCGGCCACAACCAAACTTGCATACGAACCTTCCACCACGACAATCCCGCCCCCTTGATAAACGGCCAATCACATTTACTTTATTTACTCCTGTAAAGTCGGGCACCACTCTGGAGAATTCGGAAATGCAACGGTCTGAACAGCTGCATCCCTATGACTTTAACCTTTCAACTATCATAGACTGAATATAATGAACAGAGTTAGCGAGGAAGCCGACCCTGGTTAATAATGCAGAGGATGTGTCCTTACCAACCTTACCGTGTTCAATCAGAGGAAAAGCCGACTGTTGCCCGTTTCCCCTGATGTCGTCTGGCAGGGCTGTTGGGTTTAGCTAATATTCTGGTCCGTAGACATGAGTAATATCCGTAGACTGACTCCTTTATGAATTGGTGGTTGTCTCCACCTTGTGGTACGGAGGACTACTATGTGTCTGCATTACTTTTTGAATTAGCAGCACCGTTATATATTAGCAAGGCGTTTGCACCTCCTGGCATCCATATGTTCCAGGGATGCATGGGTATCTAGCTCCAAAGCCTAAACTACAGGCTGATTCCAGCTAATGTTTGACAGATCAAGGTGTCCAAACAATGACTTCTCTCTGTGCTGCAGCTTCCCACTTGTTAAAGTCTCCTTTTCTCTGCTTTACATTTCAGAAAACATGATCAGAAACATGACAAGCTTTTATTCAGCCCTCAAATGGTTTCTATCGATACGCACTGAAAGTGTTCTGACTCAGCTTAAGGAAATCTGGTATCCTTCCAGTCTTCCTGAAAGCAGCCAGTGTGACGAGGCGGAGCTGAATTTAGCTTCTCTGCTGCTCACTTAGAAAACAGAGATGTTTAAAAAATAACTGCTTTAGGATAATTTGATCATTTTTACTCTACAGCAAAGGTGACTAACTGTGGATATCTGAACCATTGTGTTGCTTTAGTTGGTAAACCCACCCTCCATCAGCATCCTTCATCTTTCTAAGCCTCCTCCTCCTCTCTGTGTCTGCAGTTACTGATGTGGAGCTGAAGCGGCTGAAAGATGCCTTCAAGAGAACCAGCGGCCTGTCGTTTTACATGACCCAGCAGTGCTTCTACAGAGAAGTCCTGGGAGATGGAGTTCCCCCGAAGGTTGCAGAGGTAAGCCACAGCCACGTCATGTAGGAGAACCAGGAAGGCTGCCGCGGCGGCTGGCGACACTTTCTGTTTGCTGTTCTGAACACGCAGCAGGAAACTCTGACTCTGTGTGGATTAGATCCATAGAAAGGCTTCATGTGATGTTAGGTATAAATTAGTTTTGCTGCAGTCATTTGTGGCTGTTTCCATTGCAGCTTTCATTAGTAGATATAAGAAGTGCAGCTGGAGTTGAGGTCTCTGATTGAGATTTTCTGCAACGTTCTAGCGCTACCCAGAAAACCCAGTAGGTCTGGTTGACTGGTTCATTCAGTCTGAAGCGTGCTGCCACCTGGTTTTTGATGACGCCTCACTTTCACATTAACACAGGCAGCACCAAAGCTGCTGCTGCTTTTGGAAATCCAGATGTATCTGTCGATGCAGAGAGCGTGGAGCTCTGTGTGTGTGTGATCTGCCATCCTGATGTAGCCCAGTATCACCAGCAGTCCCAGCAGAGAGCGCAGGCCCACAAGGTTTACAGTAATCCCAGAGGTTCGTTTTATTTTGAAGCAGAACTGTTCATTTTCCTGGTTGAGCTTTAACTTTGACCAGCAGCAGGTAGTTTGTCTGAATAGGAGGACTAAACGGCCCAGTCAAAGTCCAGACTTGAAACACATACAGAATCTGAATATGGAGCAGGAGGTTGGTTTCTCTTGGATATTATTAGGAAACCAGTGGAAAAATGGCTGAAACTGGTTCACAAAATGATCAGTGAGGCGTAGAAACATGAAAAGAAAACAAACTAACAAAGCAAGGAGGGAGCTACAGATGAGGGTGATGGCATGAAGGCCTTCCACCTGAAAAACCAGGGGCTAATGGGAGAAGATAGACGCTCTAAGGCAGCAGTCAGCAACCCAAACTGCTCAAGGAGCCATAATGGACCTAAAAAACAAAAACTAAATCTGTCTGGAGCCGCAAAAATGTAAAAGTCGGATATATGCCTTTTATGGCAACACAGGCTCTAAGTGTATTATCCCACATTAGAAAATGACTGTGGGGTTAAATATATAATATGCATTCATGGTTAAATGTTAATCCTGGAGCAAATAGTAGATTGATGCGCGGGAGGAGCAGTGAACGCTCCCATTGCACGCCGCCTCACCGCCCTTCACTGCGCGGTTTAGGTTTTGTTGCTTTGATGAAATGTTAGAAACAGGATAAAGGAACCTTTCTATGGTGGACGTGTTTCTGATGGGAGGAGCTGATGGAGGAACCAAGCAGGAAGTGACATCATCAGAGCAGAGCTCTCTAACCCTGAAATCCCACATCCTCCATCACCAGCGTTTCCTCGGTGGGATTTAGATTTTTAGGATTTGGGGAAAAATGGCAGAAAGTTCCCATCCCTGCATCAGAGCGCCACCTGTTGGATCTGTGGACGGTTTTCCATCCTTGCAGCCAAACTAGCAGCAGCAGTTTGGAGATGGAATCTACTTCTAAAATCTATCTTTGCTCTCCTCTAATTCATCCAGAAGTTCTTCAGTCGCACTTTTTCTCTCCCACCCAGCTTGGTGGTCGGCTGCAGATTTAGCCTTCCCTGGAAATGCCTTTCCAAATTACTCTTTTTATTCTTTGACAACTTCTCATTACAAACCGAAAATGCATCGATAATGAAAGCAAATGATTCGCTCTGTTCTTTGAATCCTCTTTTTTCATCAGCTATCTTCCTTTTTTTCCCTCTGGGATTCATGGCCTGAGACACACCTGCAGCTTTGTTAGCCTGGCGCCGCGCCGCTAACGCTGGCTGCAAGTTATGCCCACTGATCTCTAAGGCTATGATGCAAATTATAGTTTAAATTTATTTATTATACAAATGTTTACAGCATTAGAAAACATAATTCATTTTTGTTTGACCTCCTGTACCATATTAAAACAAACAAAACAAAAAAATAGATTTTCATACATTTTTGAAAAAGCTCCAGGGAGGCGCAAAGGGGGCGCTAAAGAGCTGCATGCGGCTCTGGACCCTGGTCTAAGGTGATCAACAGACTGCAAAAAATCAGTCAATCACAATTGGTTATTTTCCATTAAAATAATTTTCTATTGAATTTGGGGGTGGGGGGTGGGGGGGTTGAGACACTTTGCCAATGGAAGAAGACAATTTACATTTAAAATAAGAAAAACAAAATTACTTTGTCTTATTTCAAGTGCATATTATCTAATTATCTTAGTCTAAGAGTAGAAATACTCATTCCATTGGCAGATCATCTTATTTACCTGCTCAAATTAAGGGTAAATTCACTTAATTTAAGACATATTTACTTATTTCCAGCAAGTTTTTGCAGGGTGGTTAGCCATGAAGACATAAACCTTGATCTAGAAGTACATCAAAATGTGCATTTTCCCGAGTTAAGCACAAAAGTAAGATTATCGATCTATCTATTGATCAAGATATTGAGATAGATATAAATATAACAGTGGAACAGTAAGTAGCACTGCTGCCTTGCAGCAAGAAGGTTCTGGGTTCGCTTCCCGGCCTGGTATCTTTCTGCATGGAGTCTGCATGTTCTCCCTGAGCATGCGTGGGTTCTCTCTGGGTACTCCAGCTTCCTTCCACAGTCCAAAACCCTGACTGTTAGGTTAACTCTCACCTGTAGACAGGTTGAGATGGGCAGCAGCCCTCACCACCCCAGCTGGGATAAAGCATGTCAGGAAATGGAAGGAAATAACATTAAAGGCATTTGAATTGAGTGTTTTTCCCTTAAATAATAAGACGTAGACATTATGCACCTTAGTCACTTTCTTTAATTAGAGAATAGTGTTCATTACTTGCTGAAATCAGCAGAAAATGCAGTCCCAGTTTTCCAGCAGCTGTCAGATATTTCCCTGATCTCTAACCTGTGCTCTCTGCCTTCATTGCCTCGTTACTGTTTATAGTAACCAGCCAGGTTTCCATGCGTGGTAGAAAAACAGGACTAAAGCCTCTTTGATGCCAAATGTTGCAGGTTTTTGCAGGGCGGTGAGTTTTAAATTCGGCTATTTTAATCAGCAAGTGTTTTTTACTCTTCAGATGAGGCATTTCCAGCTGTAACAGCTGATGACATTGAAGCATGAGTGTTGCTTCGTATGCGTCTGCAGTTTCTGTCAGCAGGTAATATAAATATGGGCTGATGTTTCCTGCAGGCGTAGGGTACGAGCTACATGCAGCAAGTAAAAAAAAAAAAAAAAGGGACCCACATTTGACTTCTACTGGAGTAAAACTTGTTTGTAGTGGTGCTAGCTTTACCTGAGCGCAGTATCTGGCTGCTCGGCAGGTCTGTGGAGATGACTGTCAGATTTGGATAAGTTATGATCAGACAGTGAAAGAGGGATCGGCCTCTTTGCGAACACGGTGTAGATGCGGTGGAGTAAAGGTGGAGTTCAGGGCATCGGTTTGCTGGACTTCCTGGGATCCAGCCTCCTCCTTCATGTCCGTCACAGGAATCAGAAGCAGCTCTTCCACTCAGAGCTTCACTTTGGGCTTTTTGTGGCTCTTTAACCTGCTGCAAACCGTAGAAACCTGAACTCTAACTGGTGTGAACTGCAAAGGTTCTGAAAATCAATAAAAATTCCTCAAAATCAGAATATTTAGCCCTAATTTGAGCAGGAAAATAAGATATGTGTTACCCATAAAGCCAGATAATTAGATATTATGCACTTGAAATAAGAGACTGCTGTAGTTTTTTTCTTATTTTGAATATATAATGTCTTATTCAATGGCAAAGTGTCTCACCTATCTGCTTAATTCCAGAAAAAAATGCACTTATTTTAAGAAAAAATGACTTAGATTGAGCTTTTTTGCAGTGTATGGATTATTTTTACCCTGAGGGAAATTCTGATCGGGTTTTGATTGCACTTTTAAACTGAAGCTTTGCATTGAAGTTGTTTTCTTTCTCCCATTTCCTCTGGCTGTTATGTCATAGTGTTGGGTTATTACTAATAACAAGGTAAGGCTGGTGTTAGTCATCGTCTTGCACAGCGCTCGCCTCGTGTTCAAGGCTTCTCCTCTCCAACCCTGATCATCATTAGATCCACAGACCTGACCCCGTTTACTCCATGGCAGAGAGCGGCGTCCTCATGGAGGCGCTGTGCAGCCGTTCAGCCCCTTCCTCTGCTCCACCCAGGTGTTCATCATCTACCTGCCGATATGAGAACATCACACAGCAGCCATGTTAGATCTGCTATCACGGATGATGACGTTTCTGCTGTGTCCTAAGTGCATGAAGAGCGTTATCACAGATCCTCCCTCCCAGCAGCTGTTAGACTTTATAACCTCTCAATGTGTCGTTATCTCTCTGCTGTTTCTGCACTTTGTCTTTCTAGATGCTTTAAGTCTGTTGGTGATTTCGCATATTTCTTAAAGTCACAATACTCATTTTCAGTCTTTTTCTATTTTCTATTAGCTGTAAAGTATTTATTGCGTTGGGAATTGTCTCCTATTTATATAATCTTAATCCTTGTCTGTATCTGTCTGCTTCCATTAATTGAGAGCGAGGACAGGTGAATTCTGTCTGTTTCTATTCTACTTTAGTTTAGAGGTTGTTAGTTGGTTTTAGCCATCATGGCGATGTGACCGCTGAGCTACAGGCGGGGCCAAAGTACCTCAATAGATCCTCATCACTGTGAATGCTGCATGAATTCAATAAACGTACCATTAAAGTGAATCTGTGCATCTTTAGGCGTTCCAGGCTGTTGCCATGGTATTTCTGGGCTCACTGGTTGGAAACTGCTCTGCGTTTCTCTTCATGATCATCATCTGGAAGTGATCAACTAAATTGATGATAGAACTGTATTTCTGGATGGATGATATCATCAGATAAGCCTTTCATATCGGTCTGTAGATCCGTATTGGTTAGTTGTTGTTTTTTTTTTAATGGACGTAGTTTCTGTTAAAACTGAATGTTGCAACGTTACATTATCCTGTTATTGCACCGCTAGAGAGCGGTAGTACCGTAGATCGCCACTAGAAGGCGAGGAAAAGTGCTAGCGTGGATCTGAACTAAACGCAGTGCTTTACATCATGGCTGCCTTCTTTTAAAAAGCAGTTGTTGTTTGACAGAAGCAGTTAAACTGGTCCTTTCAGAGCTGACCTGCTCCTATGATGTCTCAGTAGTTAAATGGCTGCAGATCTTCCTCCATCCAACCTGAACAGGTTCCCTTCCAGCCTTAGCAGAGACCTTAACGCTTGTTCTAACAGGATCTTGGCTAGAAGCCTAAAATGTGACGGAGCGTGTTAAATTAAAGGGAGCCATGGTAGAAAGGAGGTATGATCCATGACTGAAGTCTGGAGTCACACGTCTTACAGCTGATGCCAGTCATTGGATGAGGCTGTGAGTCTCAGCGGAGTGAAGTGATCCAGCGGTTCACTGGGCCTCTCATTCAGCAGTGACACCGTTTCCTAAAGCTTCCCTGATAATCCATCACAGACGGACGTGTCTGACATGTTTAAGGCTAAAAAGCATCCAATTAAATAAAACCACAGTTTCTACTAACTTCCTCTATTGTGTGCAGTTCTGCTTTTTGATTCCTATTCGACTTCTGCCGTTCGAATTCAATTGACAAAAAACTGTTATTAGGTGTTTAAAGGCACAGCGTTTCACCATCAGATTGAAATGTTTGGATTTTAACATTTATAGACGTAAGTAAATTGAATAAACGGCTGATCTGACTAAGACTGGCCTGTAGGAATATTCTGACGGACATCGCCATTTTAATAATTACCGATCTTTCTTGTTTTTCTTACCTAACGCTGTCATCTTTCTTTTTCCACTTAAAACCACTGCTTTGATTGAAGATGATGTTCAGATCTCCCCTTAAAGCCGAGCATACACCATGCAATATTTTCAATCATTGCACGCAGCTACAGCTCAAACTGTGCGATGAAACTACAGTAAAAAAACACACAGCTCACGATGTTTGTTCTCACACTGTGCGACTCGACGCTCTGATGCGATCTACCTGCTCACACTGTACATCTAAAAACCAGGCGGGACTCAGCTCCGCAGTGAGATGGCGCTACTCGGACTCGTCTATCTGGAAGAAGAAGAAGAACTCCCCTGTTTGCTCAGTGCTGGAGGTTCAGGTAATCAGCTGGTAGCTCTGCTTCAAAAGCAGGATTTACCCACCAACACCTCAGGAGGACCCACTGGATTTCAGTCGTGTTTGACTTTCTCCTGACCTTAAGATTCCTGATGGAGCGGCGGTCGTTACAGGCTGATCGCCCCCCCGTTACCTCCTGTACGCTACACCACGCAGGACGCATGATCAGGCTGAAAGTCGGCCCCATCGAACAAAAAATTCTCACACGACCGGAGAATCGGCCCAAAGAGCAGAAAAGATTGTAGCGTATGCCCGGCTTTAATGTGCAAACTGTTAAACTGACCCAGAGACGTTGGTCTGATCCACCTGCAGCCTTTTTATGCTGCGCTTTTCTTACATATATGTGCAAATAAAGGGTTGCATTTGTTTAAAGGCACAAATATAATAAAAAAACAAAAGAAAACCGGACCGATGTGAAGGTAACGTTCCGCAGGAGGCGGTCCTGTTAGGATACCTGCAGTGGGAGGAGGGAAATGCTGCCAACTAGTGGTAGAACAATTAATCAGATTAATGGACTATTGAAATAATTATTTTATTAATGGATTAAGTGTTAGCTGGATTATAGAGACTGTAAAACACAGAGCGACCCACTTAGAGCAGGGATTATACCAAGATTATAAAAATATGTAAACATTTTGCATTTAAGACATTGGAAACATTTTCATCTTTTTAGTTTCTCCTGGTTTTCAATCTGTAAAAAAATATCTATGAAACCTTTGGCTAACCGATCATTAATCAATTAATCAAAAAAAATAATTGAAAGATTAATGGATTATCATAATAATTGTTGGTTGCAGCCCTTCTGCCATCCTGGTCCAGGAAGTTTTTTAGATTTAATGTTAACCAACGTTTTTTTTTTTGAATGATCATCTAAAAACATGCCTGATTAGAGGAAAGCATCGACTTCCACTTCGCTTGTTCAACATTTCATCATGTTCTTCTACCTGCCGACGCCTCCATTCCCCCGCAGCTCAGAGCAGCACTCAGCAGGACGCTGGAAGGTCCCACTGAACCTGGATGATCTTAGCGATCAGCTGCTGGTCCTGCTGCTGGTCCTGCTGCTCCCATTAATACAAACCAAACAATAGAATGAAAATGAACAAAGCCAGATTTAGATTAAAGCTGCTGATTCACTGCTGAGCATCATCAGTAGCAGACCTCTGACGAGCAGTAGACTGAACTCTGTAGCTTTAGCACATTAGATCTCACTGAAGCCTTTCCTGTCGCCATCATTGGTTGCAGACTGCTGCTGACTAACGTACCTGAATGCAGCGTGGGCGAGTTAGTGGGGACGGACCTGCACCCACGCTCTGAGACGCTGCGCCCCGGGGTTTCCCCTCATGCTGTCTGAAACATTTATTTACTGAAGCAGATCCCACCTTTGAGCTCTGGATAAATCCGCTGTCAACCTGAACATGAGCTGAGATGAGCAGGTTTGTTTAACTTGGCATGAGGGAAATGTAGCGCAGGACTCCCTTCATTCAGAGGCAGACCCACCGGCTCCACAGAAACCCACAGTGCTGCTAAAAAGCTGGAAGCGTTCTGCCATTCAGCTGCAGCGCCTGCTGGTTAGACAGGAAGGCTGAAGATCAGGGCTTCCTGCCGCGCCGCTGGCTCATTCCTGATGGAT
>NW_015150782.1:440664-443225 GCF_000732505.1 Cyprinodon variegatus
TTCCTTAGTATCGGTATCGAGTTGAAAAGTTTAGTATCGTGACAACCCTACTGTGAAGGCTGGAGACTTTCGTTTGGTCTGAGCTAACTGTGGGGATTGATCAGCCCTGCGTCACGTTTCACATCTTTTCATCCGACTGACACCAGATTCCCGGTTTAGGAGCATTTCTGAAGACCAACCCTGAGGAGAACTTCACCCTGACCTCAGCAAAAGGAAAACATTGGTTTGAAGGACAGGAAATACTTTGCCTTTGAACAAATACGCCATAAATCAACAGATTTCTTTGAACAAAACAGTTTTTATTGAAGTCTTTGTTCCTATCTAATAAAACCTGAACAGCTTAGAAAGAAGGGAAACATTTATTCTTATTTTTAGTTTATTTGTTTTATGCAGATGAGATCATAAAGACGTTTGTTGGTGTTTTAGTTTGTAAAACTGTTTTTCCTTTCTGCCCGTCTGTCTGATTTAGGTGATCTACAGCTCATTTGGAGGCTCCTCCAAAGGTCTGCACTTCAACAACCTGATGGTGGGTCTGGTGCTGCTGACCAGAGGACGCGATGAGGAGAAGGCCAAGTGTGAGTAGAGCAGCGTCTGCACTCATCTCTGTGTTATCATGGTGGTGTGGGTGGAGGCTAACTGAAACAAACCGTCTGTAAAATGTCACGGAAAAAGAAATTTGACTAAAAAATGATTCCCTTCGTCTCAGAACTCTGAGGTTAAACCTCAGAAGGTTACGGTCCTTCTTTTAACGTGTCACCATCTCACTTCCTTATTAATATTCCTCTCTTTAACATTGATGCATTGAGATAATTGGGGACGGATCTGTTGACCGTGTTGAAGCTCTATCCGCTAAGCTGCACGCTGTACATTTAACTATTTAAACAATAGTTAAAATGAATCCATCAACCATCAAGTCAAAATTAGCATGACGACATGAAGCCGTCTGCATCTATTTCACTGAGAGTTTTATTTTTCCCACACACCTTGAATGCATCATAAACCCCTCCTTCAAACAGGATTATTTTCTCGCACACTACGGCAACTGGTGAACTAAGCATGGCGGCAGCAGGTGTTTCAGCTAAGCGATACACGGCAGCGGTTTGGATTTAACGCAGAGGATGTCGAACAAAAGGCGTTTCAGAACTTTTATCTATTTTATAACTTTAACAATTAGAGCATTATCAGAGCATCTTCAAACTAATCTTTACCTGCTGGGAATTTTAGACAGTATTTCCACTTTTGATTTTGTAATTTTAGGTCAGTTTCTTTTTTCATTCCGCATTTGTTTAAATTCTGCACAAAAGAGCCTTTTTTATTTAGCATTTTATTTAGTATTGGTTGTTTTTGCTTCGTTTCCTGTTTGGTTGCTGGGATCTTGTTAAAATACCGACACCCAAAGACATCATGTGACTCAGACTTTATTGTTAGAAAAGCTTTGATCTGGTTGAAATTAAATTGAATTTGAAACCAAAGCTTGAATCATTATATCAGTGCAGTTTTATGCTCTCTATTGTTTTTGAAGTTAATTTAAACATATGGTGATATATATCATGTTATAGCTCAGATATATCACAATATTAGATGTTCTTCATATCATCCAGTCCTACTGTACATCTATGCTGCATAATCTCCAGACTCTGATCCAATCTGTCGTCTCCTGAGTCAAACACTGATGCTCGCAGCAACGCTTCCTGGCTGAGGCCGCACTAGGCTCTGCTAACGAACACGCGGCTTTCTGTCTTGGCAGCGTTTTAGTTTTCATGGTGTGAAACCGGGTCTGGTTCTAACAGACGTTTACCTCTACAGGCCCTCAGAGGCTGATCAGGTCAAAGGTCGTTGTTCTGTGTTTACAGCAGAGCGTGTAATGATGTTCCACAGCATGTAGAGACGCTGATGTTCTGATATCTGTTTAATGCTCATGTTGTGCAGAACAGGAACCAGCTGGAAAACAGTGATTCCACTCAGACATCTTTTCCTCTTTTTAAACCTGAATGGAAATAACATTTCTAATTAATATTTCCTTTGTTAAAGTCTAGACTATTTTCTATAAGGTGCCAAATTAAGGCTTTTTTGAAAGTTTAGAGAAATTTCTTGTTTAGGAATAAATAGTTTGAGGCTAATATGTGAATTAGATGTTGGTTCTGCTTCCTTATTTTGCCCTTAGGCCAACCGTGAAGCAAACATGTTTGAAAGATTTAGTTTTTAAAGGTTTCTGTTGGTCCGGCTCATTGTTTTTCCTTTAAGCCGAGTTTTGTTCGTACGTGACCTCCAGAGCCGTTCTAAACATTCAAAAACTGAACAATGTTTTTCTGCTATGATGCGTTTCAGTGAAACACAGTTAAAGCTTTAAAACAGGGAGCTGAGCGGTAACATGAGTGGCTCTCTGCTTTACATTAGTTTAAAGGAATAGAGGAAGATTGTTTATTTCCGGGTGGATCATCTCAATCAGTGGTCCTCCTAACTGTCAATCATTCTAGTGGTATATTTCTGTAAGGCCGTCCTCGTTCCGTTAGCTATCTTTTTCTTCCAGGCGTATATCTGTGGAGAGCTACGGTTTCAGA
>NW_015150782.1:443415-445025 GCF_000732505.1 Cyprinodon variegatus
TGATAATAATAAATTAACTTTATTGATTTCACACTGGAGAAATTCACTTTCTGCACTTAACCCACCCTTTGGGGAGCAGTGTGGGGTTAAGGGTCTTGCTCAGGGACCCAGAGTGGAGACGGTTAAGCAGAGAAGCTGCAGCTTCAGTCCTCAGTCGGTCGGTCGTCCTCAGCAGCAGCAGAACCTTCAGCCGCTCCCAGTTCCTGATCATTTCACCTGCTGCTGAAACGCTGCAGGCAGCCATTGTTGCATGCATCGTCTCCTCTGCCTCTTTGTGCTGCGTTTCTGCCTCGCTGTGATAAAGACGGATGCTCAGTGACCCTGTGTGTTTACTTTCAGACCTCTTCAGCCTGTTTGCCAGCGATCTGGGTGGATACGCTGCCAGGGAAGATATCGAGGCAGTCTTGCAGGTCCTGGATGGAGAAGTCCCCTCCTCGCTGAAGAAGTGCTTCATAGAGGTCTGTAAACAGAGCACAGCTCTCCATCCGCACCGTCACAATGCACAGTTCCTGCAGCTGTTGCTTGTAAAGAAATGAGTCCAGATATTCAGAGAAGCTGCTGCAGTTAGCGGCTTCATCTGCCTCCAGAGGTTCAGTAGTCCATGAAGGTCATACGTGAGAAGGAACAGAAAGATGTCATGTATGGAGGATCCCAAACAGCCCATATTTTCTTCTGAAGCAACATTCTGAGCTCTTATTTCTTTATCTGAAATAAGAGTCAATCCTACCCTGAACTGTGTTTAACCTCCACTATAGAGCAGAGGTCTGCAACCCTACATATCCAAAGTGCCATTTTGCCCAGATTCCGGCTAAGTAAAAGTCATTTAGAGTCGCAAAATAGGACTTTTTAATTTAAAACAATCTATTATTTTTGTTAAATATCTTCCATATGAAATCTGTTGCCATCTGAAACAATTAACATTTGATTAGCTTCCAGATTAGATTCATTATGATGAGATTCATTATGATGAGATTCATTATGATGAGATTCATTATTATGAGCATAGATTTTCTTCAATAGGATATGATGATAATAAAAACATAATTTTCAAGCTAATTAAAAGAAACATTTAATTTAATGTCATTCTGTTGTGAAATTCAATTTAGATATTCTTTATGAAAAAAGATTCTTGTTTTTGGTCACTATTAAGAGCCATTGAGGGTCTAAAGCGCGGCATGGGGCCCCGGGGCCCTGCTGTAGTGATCAAAGCGGAAGTTCCTGAGTTTCAGCCGATGATGCCTCCTCTGATAACGATCCATCGTCAGACAGAGCCCTGTTCTCTCACTGGTGCAACCAGAGAATGTGACCTGAAGCTCCCTCTGATGATCTGACCCATGAAGCCTGTAGAGGAGTAAATACATCAATTCATTTTTAAACGTGTGTAATGCGCCTTTAATAGCTCCCACTGTTCTCTCCTGATTGGGTCACATGCTTGATGTTTTGTCATCAGGAGACGATGTAACACGAGACTTTACTACAAACAGAAACTAAAGCAGTTTGAGCTACGGTTGGAAAAATCTTGGTTTGTTTCAAAATAAAAGCTCCTTCTTGGAAAGCAAAGCTTACATCCTGTCAGATTACTGAAGGGAGGCAACAGATTCTAGCTGCAG
>NW_015150782.1:446831-451227 GCF_000732505.1 Cyprinodon variegatus
TTCTATACTATTTATTCTTATAATATTGTCTGCGCTGTTCTTCCCTTTGCTATTGAACCACACAGGTTATCATGTGGAGGATGAGTGATTTCAAATGAACTAAGCTTCGCTTATTCACAGTGAATTACTGAATACCCAGATAATGAACATAATAGACAATAACTTCTGTTTTTTTTCCCACAACACCTGAAAAAACAACAGACATACAAAAAACTTTGAAATATCTATTTAATTTTTTCTGAAGTGTTTTTATTGTCTAAACGGTTGATTTCACAGCAGCGTTTAACTTTAGGTGACGCTCCAGCAGGAATCACACTGTAACATCCGGCTGTAAGAGACAAATCATGTTGGAATAAGTCAAAGAAAATCCCCCAAAATTATGATAAAACATGGTTTTCTTGGACTTGAACCTCACAAAATATATGTCTTCTTCTGATAAAATGGTGCAGCTCGTAGGTGTCACTACCTGATCCCTCCCGGAAGCACGATCCATCCTGCGCATGCAGGGACAGATATGCATCCAGGTTTACATAAATAATTACTTATTTCTATCATAAACTCATTAAATAACGCTAATCCACATCTTGAAAAGATGTTTTATGACTTTTCTGAGACATTTTTGATGCCTTTTCCATTTTCTCTGTTAAACAGCGTCTCTGACGTCATCATGGGACACGCTCAGAGCAGTAAATCTGATTAAACTCTGTTTATCTGCATTTTAGTTTATGCTTTATTTAGATTACACACCATATAGCATAATGTTAACAGAAAAAGAAAACATTAAACTAAAAAAAAAAAAACTAATTTATGTTTAAATCCAAAGCTGATAAAGTTAGCTCCTGGAAGTAGCGTAGCATCCCATTTCCTGTGCAGATCAGGAACAGAGGAATAAAACAGATTTTAATGCATTTATTTTCTCAGAAAATACATTATTAACCTTTAACACATTATATTTTAGTATGCTTACTGTTTTTGTCGAGGTAAAAACGTAATTTAGGTCTTTTTAAGTAAATAAAATTGAGGGCGACCCGGATGTAGATCTGGATGAGCTGATGGCGCAGGATGGATCGGTAGCGACACTGCTACTCTGGGAAGGCTTGGAAGAAGCGTCCTGACAGGGCAGGTCTGCAGCCAGACTTTTGCAGGAATGCGCTAACCTTTTAGAACCTGTTAATGGACTGGACATTAGTAACTCTTTCCTCTAGAGGTCAAGTTCATCAAACTGAATGCCAGGCGGTTTGTTTCGCACAGCTGCCCTAGTATTTCCTGGCTGTTTTAGAGCCTTCTTAATGATAAATGTCTGTCTTCATGCAGCCCCTCTGGTTCAGCTGTGTTCCAGTCATCATCATCTTCATCTTCATCCCAGCGTTGTGCTCCATACTATTGATTAAACATAAAGACACCAGTGTCAGGCGTTCTGTAGGGACTCAGACCTGCATCAGAGCTCTGTATTCACCACCTTCCTGCGGCTGTTTCTGTCCTTGGTGCTGAACCTGTCCTGAAGCCTGAGCTCACAGAAAGAGGCTGGTTGAACATTTAGACCTGCTGGAGCTTCTCATGGCTCCGGGTTCAGATCAGACGTTTTTCCAATGAGTGTTTGTTGAATTTGTCTCGGTTAACTCACCCGTCATGCCTAACCCTCCAGGGAAATTAACCCCACCCCTCCACAGCCAGGTGACGTGTATCTGTGGTGATTTGCTCTTCAATGTGTTTTTTTTCTCTTCTGCAGAGTGACAAAGTGAACTATGAGCGCTTCAGGATCTGGCTCCTGCAGAACAAGGAGGCCTTCACTCTGTCGCGCTGGCTTCTCTCTGGAGGAGTGTGTGTCACGCTGACAGACGACAGCGACACGCCCACCTTCTACCAGACCCTCGCCGGCGTCACACACCGTGAGTCCATTTCACGCTATACTTGCATGGTTCACGCTTTCATCACTTCTTCTTCCTGCGCTCAGACGACTCGAACAGGAAGTTCAGATCAGAAGACGATCAGAAGATCAGAAGCTCTGTCAGCTTCCTAACATTTCTATGATGAGCAGAGAAGATCCGACATTTTGGTCGGTTAGTCTGTCTGTTGGTTCCTGTTTAACTCATCATCTTCATCATCACAGTTCAGCTGTTGTTCATAGATTGTTTAGTTATTTATATAAACGGTGGCTAATGATCAGTGGTTAACAGTCACTGCCTTCCACTGCTGGAAATGTGAAAACACCCAAAATACCCACAATGCTTCAGTGCAGTAGCAGAAACTCTCCCTGAAATGTGTCACAATCTAATATTAAATATGTTTAGAGAGAGAGAGAGAGAGAGAGTTAGCTTCCCTCTGAAGGTTACGCCATGTGACGGCGGCAGACCTCAGAGGTTTCATGGTGATGTCACATGATCGACCAACAGGAAGTGGTTGGTGGAAGAACGAGGGATTTATGGTTTCCACACGTCTGCAGAAAGAAAAGCTGAACGTTTTGCGTATCGATGTAATTAAGCACCCTAAGGTAACACTTGGAGAATCTTCTCTTTACTGGAGGGTTTTGTTTTTTCAACCAGCCTTTAGGTCCGTCCATATTTACGGGCTAATTTCATCCGTTCTTATGGTCGGAGCCGTTTGAGGCCAGATTAAAGGTTCCTTTAATCCCCTCTGCCCACAGCTTCTTCTCTGTTCGCCGTCTTCCTGAAACTTCCGTTAGTTTAGGGGAGCCGCTGATTTTCTGTAACGAAGGTTAACCCTGACGTCAACCTGCTCCTCATGGTTTCATGATGCTGGTTGTTCACTAACAAACCTCTGGAACAGCTGGATTAGGACCCAGCCTCAGTCGGAAACAGACTTCAAAAGCCAGCAGATTTTATTTAGGGATGCCAGAGTAAAGAGGCCCCAGCAGGTTATTATGTAGTTATGCATCGCTTTGCATCGTTTCCCCCTTTAAAAGGCTCTGCCATGTTAAATAGAAATTGAAAGAATTGCAGCTTTTGGTTGAAACAAAGTGAAAGAAGGCCGCCTGCGAGGCGCTGTGCGGTGTTATATAAAAGCTTTGCATGACATGGATTATTTCGTTTGCCGCTTGCGGGCCAAGTAAGTATAGTGACGCTTAATTTCACCAATTAGGAGCAGAGGCCTGGAAGAGCCCATCCTGTCCAGGTAACCTGGCCTTTGCCTTTAATCTGCTGCTCCCATCTTATCCTCTTAACTTCTCGTCTCTGTGTGTGTGTGAAAGCTGGAGAGAGAGTGACTGACTCAATCATGACTCCTTCTAGAAGGAGAAGGTAAAGCCTGACTGGTGACGGAGCTTAGCTCAGGGAATCATCTGCCGTCACGTCGTTTTGGACCCATTTAGGGGGAATTGCATGTTTTCTGCAGAAGGAGCTGTTTTTCTTAGTGCTGAGTTGACTTTGCTGCATGCAGGCTGTGGCAACACCTGTCCGAGGATGTTCCCTGGATAATGGTATGGTACCTCTGCTGCCTCTCTGAGAGAGTCGCACCTCTAGGTGGGTATCAGGCCTGCAGGGGGCCTCCTGTCTGCTGGAAACCTGTCTTTGTTTTTACGCCTAGAAGCGTCTCAGGCCTGTTGTTCCCAGCTTTATGTTCCTACCTTCTTCTAGTGGCTGCTGTTAGCTCCTCACTGCTCCATCATCTAAGGGTTGACATGACTGTTGGTGTTTCTCTAAAATGTGTGGGGGGGTTAGGGTCCTTGGATCAATCAGTGTGGTGAAGATGTTGTTAGGACCTGCTAATAAACACCACTGCCTGGATATCAACAGATCAGAGCTTTGTGGGTTCCGAGCCAAATTTCTCTGAATATTTTCTCTAACTTCGGTTTCCCTTTGGTTTTCCGGTCAATAATCTTGATTTTTTGCAGTAATTGATTCAAAGCAAAGACAAATTGATTTGGAGCTTTTCTGTAGTGGGGGTAGTGTCGGCGTTCCCCTTTCTGCTAAAGCCCTGTGCTCCTAACAGCGATGCATTAAACACAGAACTGGTCGTCCTTTCAGTCGCCGTCCTTTTGAGACGCCGTAAATGTGTTAACGCTAGCAGACAGTTTGTCCTTTGAAGCTGAGCGTCTGCCGGCCCCTGCTGCAGGTTTGGGTTCCTCAGAAGGTGGATCCTTGATGCCAAGGGTCCCTGTCACACCGTGCTGATTTATCCACCGTCTGCCTGATGAACTTTCTATGGATCTTTTCTATTCTGGACAAATAGATAGAGTATTCATAACAAGTCCAGAACTTCTGCATAGCACGCAGCAGCGCAATGCCCAGGAAATGAAGCACAAGCCAGTGTCCTGAGGGGAGCAGGAGGCGCCCCGCCTGCAGAAAAATATTTCTTTCATCGCGGTATTAACCTCGCTGCTGTTTACCGCCGACCCAAAAAAAGAGAGGATAAAAAAAAAAAAATAAAGATAGAAGGA
>NW_015150782.1:452391-454257 GCF_000732505.1 Cyprinodon variegatus
TTGTTCCTCATCCATGTGTTCACACACCAGTTTAATGATCTCCAACGAGGAACTGCAGCTTTGTTCTGCTGAGGCTGCTGCTTCCAGCTGCACTCTGAGTGGGAAGTGTTTTCTCCATCCATCTCCCTCAATAATTGATCAGCCCGCATCCATGGGCCTCAGCGTGGCTCCCTGGAGCCGCTGCCTTTCTCCATGTGAGCTGGGCCCGTCCTGCTATGCTGTGGCGTCCCCAGCCAGTCCAGGGACCAGTAGCCGACAGGTGGGGGGGTCTGTACCCTACCAGGAAAAGGCTGTAATTTGATTGCATGTCTGTATTTTGACACCTGTCATGGAAGCAGCCGCGGCATCAGGCTAGCTGCTCAATCCTATTAGCTTAATCTGGGGATTAGCATGTTGAAAGGGAGAGACTGCTTCAGTGACTGTAGCAGAGCTTCATACGCCACTCTATATTTATCTGACCCCCCCCACCAGTCTGGGTATTGATCAAAGCATGCTGATCACTGGCTTCAGTTTTCTATCATGAACTCTGCAGAACAGAACTGACTGGATGGTTGTTGAACCAGCAGCAGTCGTGGTTGGATGGTGAAGGTGGGGAACGTAGCTCCTACTGCTGCTCATACTGAACAGCGTTGAACTGTAGCTTGTTAGCGTGGTTCTACTGTGGGTCCGTGGTTCTACTGAGGGTCCGTGGTTCTACTGAGGATCCGTGGTTCTACTGAGGGTCCGTGGTTCTACTGAGGGTCTGTGGTCCCGCAGTGGGTCCATTCTACTCTCTATCAGGGAATGATATTCTGTGCATGCTGGGGGCTCCACCATGTTTCTCCTGGAAACTCTGGCTCCTTTCATCAATGGCTGATGGTTTTATTAATCAGCCCTCTTCCTGGTGGAAAGGCAGCTGGATCATGCTCTCTGCCTATAAACCAATAATACAGCGGAGGGCCCAGCTCACCTCCTCCTGGACTCGGAGCTCACAGATTGGTGGAGTTATTTCAGTCACTGAAAGTTCCTCTAAGTTCATATGAACATCTGTAGAACATGTCTGCTCTGACAGAACCAGACCGTTCTAAGAATAAAAGCCAAAAACAGGTGATATGCCAGAACCTTGGTACTGAACCGCCTCCAATGACAGCACGATGACCAATGAGGTCATCGTTCTGATGATCAGACGCTAAGAACGAAGCGGTAGGGAAACGTAATCCGGCTCAAACCAAAGATTCCTCCATGGTGTTCCTGCAGCCCTCGTCTTCCACGTGTGATGGCAGAAATCAGTCAGAAAGTTCACCACAGCAGCGGATTTCTACGGCATTCCTTGGAGAAGCAGACCGTGTGCAAATAATGATGCGTGGCCCCGGGGCCCCAGACCCTCTGTGTCGCTTCAGCAGCCGATTGATGTTTACCACATAGTGAAGGGAGCCTGTTGCTTTAGAAGTTCAGCAGCTGGTGCTAAATGTCCCATTAATCACTGGATGCCGCTGCCATCAGCAAACCTGTGTTCCTGTTAATTAAACGCGCCCGTAGGTCTGTCGCCATGTTGATGAACCATGTCTGATCTCATCCTGCAGTGGAGGAGTCTGACATCATCGACTTGGAGAAGCGCTACTGGCTGCTGAAAGCACAGTCCAGAACCGGCCGCTTTGACCTGGAAACCTTCGTCCCGCTGGTCTCTCCTCCCATCCACGCCTCTCTGGGTGAAGGTAAGCGCATCTTCCTGGATCTTGCTCGTCTGTCCGTCCATCTCAGCCTTCCTCCTACCTCTGTGTTTATGCTTTAAAAATAGACGGACGGTCTGCTTCTCAGACTTAATAACCCTTTGCTTTCCTGTAGATCTGCCTGTTAAACTCTAGTTTTTAAACTGTTTGGTTTTAT
>NW_015150782.1:456483-460320 GCF_000732505.1 Cyprinodon variegatus
CCAATCACTGGCCACCCCTAGCCAATCAATGGCGACCCATGTGTCCACCCCTAGCAGGTGATTTGTTGTTGCCCCTGTGATGTAATGCAATACCGCTGGAACCTGCAGTACTCCTCTAAGCCTGATGGTGGCAGCAGTTTTACCATCATGTTGAATTTCCTACTTTGACATTTTAATGCTGGTATATTAACCAAAATCTGAACAGAAAATGCAGCAAAATCACAGCAATATAGTCCTAGAGAGGACTAATCTGGAAGGTTTTAGGTTTTATAGGAGAGTTTGTCTCTGCAGTCACCTAGAAATCTTCTATGTAATTTAAGACAAAGAGCTTTGCTCCACCCATTTAGGTGTCAGATGCCTATTTTATGCTTAGTTTTGAATTTCGCCCCATATTATGTATATTTGACATTGATATTTCATGTTATTTCATATTGATACAATATTTGATATTTAAATTCATAAGTGATATTAATAATTCCGGTTGAAAACTTATGTACCAGGTTAAAATGTGGATTTAGAATAATTACAGGATGTTACTTAGTGGGTCTTTAATGATTGTAGAGTTGTGCGCGAGGCGCCCGGTACGGCAGCCAGTCTTAGATTGACACGGCAGGAGGAAGGTCTGTGCCTCACGTTTTTCTGACCCTGCCGTTACCGTGGTCTGTGGAGCCTTAGATTTAGATTTAGGAAAGTTTAGGAGCCATATTTTCATTTGTATGTGTTTAAGTTTTCGTGACTTTGGTGGAAGATTTCATTTCTTCTGGATGCTGGACCATGCTTCAGCACAAAGCTTATGATGAATTTAGCTTAGAATTTTGAAAATACCCTGTATATATATATATATATGATGTAGACCCATAAATTCATATAAATGTCACTAACTTATAAATATGCGCATATCTTTATTACCCTAATGATAATCTGGTCTGTCTGCAGGGATTTATTTGGAAAATATGGATGTTGTACGCATTCATTTTCCTGTTGGTTTATTTTGATCAGTATAGACATAAGATGTTTTTGGCACAGGTTAGTTTTCAGTCACCCCTCAGGGCACATTGGCCCCTGCATGGCTAACTCACTGGTTAGCCTCCATGCTAATCTGGCCACCTCTGTAAACCGGAAAGAAAAGGATCATGGGAAATTCATTGGTTTTATGAAGCATTTATTCACCTGAAGCCAGCGCCGGTTTTTCCGGAGTGTGAATCTTAATGAGCTCAGATGCAATTAGCTGTGACTGCAGTGCAAACAGACTCCAGCCGCCCTCAGTCAAACTCCTCTGGTTTTTAGTACAGCATCCAAACATGGTTTGTTCTTTTCTTGCTGCTTTCCAGGCCTTTTTCACGCCTTTGATGAAAATCGGGACAATCACATCGACTTTAAGGAGATCTCCTGTGGGCTCTCGGCCTGCTGCAGGGGGCCAGTCGCTGAAAGGCAGAAATGTAAGTCCTGCTGCGGTTTCTAACCGCTGCGAGATAAATAAAGGTTTCAGAATAAAAGGCAGTCCTCCTATCATGAGGCCTGCAGGGCCTGTTCCTCTGAGGCTCTGAAAACCTCTGTTGGTTTTAAAATGAGCTTTTTATTTCCCTCTTCAGTTTGCTTCAAAGTGTTCGATGTGGACCGTGACGGGGTTCTGTCTCGAGATGAGCTCCATGAGATGGTGGTTGCCTTGCTGGAGGTGTGGAAGGACAATCGCACAGACACCATCCCTGTGAGTAAACCTCCGCCTGCCCTGGACCAAAACACACGGAAAAAGGTGTGTCAGATGAATCCAAACACAATCAATCCTTTCTGTCTCTTCCTACATCAATGTTGGGTCATTTTAGCTTGTGGAGTCTGGTTCCTGGCTCCTTCAGGTACCTCAGCTCTTGTGGAGACTCTAATCTAAATGTTTTCTAAGTTTTCTTGTGAATCTAAGCAGAAGAAACAGCAAGAGGGAAAAATGTAGCAGAATGGTTCATTAAAGTCATCCAGACCGTAAATCCTGACCTCTGCTCTGTTAAAGGGATCAGGCAGACGCTTCATTCTGAACCTCTCCTGCCTTCACTAACGTCTGCTCTTTCTACAGGAGCTGCTCACCAACGTGTCGGACATAGTGGAGGAGATCCTGAAGATGCACGATACGACCAAGGTGAGCCTCAGGCGGCGCTGGGCTGCGCTGACCTCAGAAAGCAGCCTCCTGGTCTGATGGTGGAGAGAGCAGAGCGGGGCCACTGAGAGGAATTACGTCACCGTTTGTTTCCATGTGGAACGCCTTCAGTCAGGGTTCTAGCACATAGTAAAAAGTCTTAAAAAGCATTAAATTCTTCAATATAAAAATAAGGCTTAATTAGTATGAAAATGTCTTCTATCAGTCTGTTATGGGTCTTAAAATTGTGAGCATGTCATAAATAGGATTTTATTTGTTTAATCAGTATTAAACAGAGGCTCACCACAGATAGAAGCCTTTGCTCCGTGTTCTGACCTCTGTGTTCCTCCTCCTCACCAGCTGGGTCATTTGACCCTGGAAGATTACCAGATCTGGAGCGTAAAGAGCGCTTTGGCCAACGAGTTCCTAAACCTGCTCTTCCAGGTCGGTACCCAGCATGCTCTGACTGCACCGTAACACCCTCCTGCAGCTGCATTCACTGATGTTCCTCTGAATGTTCCAGGTTTGCCACATAGTGCTGGGCCTGAGGCCAGCCACTCCTGAGGAAGAAGGGCAGATTATCAGGTAATTAGCCCCGTTAGCTTTTCCTCCCTGTAGTCTGGGTTTGATGTCCGATCTTTATCTGCGTTTGTTTAAAGGGGCTGGTTGGAGAGGGAGAGCAGACACGGGCTGCAGCAAGGCCAGAACTGGTTCCTCATCTCCATGCTGTGGTGGCAGCAGTGGAAAGACTACGTCAAATACGTGAGTCTCTAATGTCGCAGTGTTACGATAATGAAACGTGTCACCGGCTCCAAATGCACATTAAACACAGACATGAGATAAAAACCTGAAAATGTCCATGAAGTGGGTTGATTGTTTAGTGTCTGCCTGCAGGGGGTGCTTGCCTTCACAGGTTAAAATCAGCTGACTGTTCTCTGATACTTTCAGCCTTCCTGTTATCTGCTGGAAGTCTCACCCTCTCTGGGAGTGAAGCAGTTTCTTTTATCACAGCTTCTTATTAGGACTTTATTATAATTATTATATATAATAATTATATAATATATAATAGGAATGGACAATAAATTGCATTTTCAATATAATCGCTTTTTATTAAATTGCAATTTTTATTAAATTGAGGCCCTTAATTTTTAATCACAATACGTTTAACAAGAGTAAGACACTAAATTTCTCCCTCCAGCCCTTTAGGTGGCAGTAATACGATTAAAGTGAGTATGAGCCGCACAGAAGTGAGGACAGAGGTGCAGCTAGCACCTAGATCTATGCTTTATAGAGGAAGTAAGAACTGGTTTAACAGTAAAGTCCAGCACTGCAGGACTCTGGACAAGCAGCCTTTAGGATCACAGAAAAACTGAAACCCTGGAGTAAAACATTAATGCGCTTGGTGCGAAGCATTATTGCAATAAGATCGCAATGATGGTTAAAATAATCACAATTTCGATTTTTGGCTAAATCATTCAGCCTGAATTGTTATCATTCCTTGGACTCGATCAGCTCCCTTTACACACATCTTCTTATGACTTAAGCCGGGCGTACACTGTGCGATTTTTATTTTATTTTTTCTTCAATCGTTGCACGCAGCTACAGCTCACACCGTACGATGAAACTGCAGGGTTTAAAAGTTCCCAGCTCACCATGTTTGTTCTCAAACTGCGACGCTCTGATGCGATCTACCTGCTCACACTCTACGTCTA
>NW_015150782.1:460873-474743 GCF_000732505.1 Cyprinodon variegatus
TGGGCCAGAAAATGGCAGATAATCGTAAAGTGTACGCCCGGCTTTAGTTGAAATCATTTGACCCGCTGATGCTAATGTTCTGATAGCATCCAGCCACCCGCAATAAGGCCAGTAATGCTGGCCTGCATCATCCAGCTTCTTAGCATCCAGTTAAAAATCCTACCCTAAAATTATATAATCAATGAAACATGTAGACCCCAGGATCATCTGCTGCATGTCAACCCAAACCAGGAAGGATTTCAGTTTCTCTGTAAAGGAACATTATTTACCCCATAAAGGGCTGCAGCTCCTGCTTTTTCCTCAGAAATGTGTTTCCAGCTCATTTAGCTGTTGGAGTTCCTGACATGTTTCAGTGGTTTTGTCTGAGCAGGTTTATGGTTGCATGCTTGAACATTAGCTGTGGACGTCTGGAAGCCGCCATTAACCACTCACCACTTTGGACACTGACAGGACAGTCCCCGCTGTTGTCTTCCTGTCCAGGAGCATAACGGCATCGTTGTGGAGCAGCCGTCCATCCTGAGCTTCCTCAGAGCCCCGATGGCCACAGCCACCGTGGAGCCGGCGCATCCTGACAGACCTGGGGGGCTGGGATCCTTTGGCCCCTCCAGCCCCTCAGAGGAGAAGTCCCCGGATGCTGTTTCCAGTGCCTCAGAAGCAACAGAGAACGGTCAGTGAAGCTCCTGATGAACTTTACCATCAGGAGACAAACGCTTCTGTTCTGCACGCCGTCATTCAAACCAGTTCCAGCTGGAGCCAAAGCTCTGACCCACACTGGTTAGAGCTTTGGATTAGGGGAGGGGTGGCCCAGGGGGGCATAGAGCTTGGAATCCAGAGGTTCTGAGTTTGAGTCCCACTCCCACAGACTGCCACTCTTTATATTATATTTAGGTTTATAAACTAAACATGTCAGTGCCAGTATCAGCATTAATGCCTCTAAGGTTATGTTGGACCCCAAAAAAAGAAATGTTTTTCTCTCTGTGTTTTTCATGAATTTCTTTTAGAAGCACTTTTGTTATTTTTCTTAATATATTCGGGCAAGTTGCCGTTTATTGTTATTACATTGGCATTAATTTTTGCCATCAAAGTATCCATATTTTATTAATGTTCCAAAGATAATAAGGTCTTGTCCTGGATTCCAATAACACTATTGGATGGAAATATTTAGATTATCATGTATTTCACCCAGTGGCCTATAAAGGGTTAAATGCACAGGTAAATACGAGATCAATGAAATTATTATTATTATTATTATTATTATTATTACCGGTATATGAGCTTAGTTACTATCAGTTCATGGTGGAATCATTGAGCTATCAGATAACTGACCCAGTTCTCTGTTCTAGTTCAGCTGAACTTCTTAGTTTCTCAGAATTGATGCCTGGTTAAAGGCACACCATTCACAATGAGCCCAGCCTTTGACTAGGCCACTTTAAACCTTGGTCTAGTTTCATTGGCTCATTCAGAAGAGGATTGATTGAATCATAAACTGACGGTCAGACGTTCTTCTTCTCTGCTGAGAGAAGAATTCATGCTTCCATTAAAAGTCCCCAGTGAAGCTTCCAGGCTACCACTACCACCATGTAGAACCAGACTTTGACTAGGCCGCTGCTAAGATCCAGTTAGGTTGACAGAGAGAGAACAGAGGTAGTGAGGTCCCCCGGAACACCAGCTTTTCTTTAAAACGCTAATTATGTCTCCTTCCTGTTAAGAGCAGCTCGTTTTTCTCCCATTGAAACATGAATTATTTAGCTGCTGTTTCCAGATGAGCGTTATGCTTCAGTGCTGCTTTCACAGTTCTGCTGATTCAGAGCGTGTTTCAGGGTGTTTGCTGTGGTTGTTGATCTCCTCTCCTCCCTTCACCCCCAGCAGCACTGAGTCCTCAGCTCGCTCCCTCAGCAGCAGAGAGCTGCTTCGCCCGTCAACACAACCTATCGGAAAACAACAATCAGTGCTTCTCTGCAGCCAACGGCCACCTGCCCTCCCAGCTGACGGCACAGAGACCCGGAGCCATCGACAACCAGTCCTTGGTCACCACCGAGCCCATAAAGGCAAGCACTCCTCTCCCACTCTACACTCAGTGGAAGAACTGGATCAGCTGTTTGAGCAGAACCGGACTGATGATTGATGGCTTTAGGTTCATTTGGGTCACAGAGCCGATTCTCCTTCACTTCCAGCGTTTGATGAAATGTTTGAAAAGTTGTAAATCAGTAAACAGAGATGTCCAAATATTCATCTTTATTCCTGCAGAATAAATCCTGCTGTTTAAAAACACTTTTGGAGAAGTTAGAGGATCAACTTCAGCTTTTTACTCCAGTAAAAGTGTTTAAAACTACTTAAAGTATAAAAGTAATGAAGGAAAAACTGTTAAAGCCAGAAGCTTTACTGCTCTACTCTATTAAAGGAACATTTTTCTGTCATTCTGGATGATAACTTCCTTAGACTTCATTTTCTTAGTTTTATAACTAATGGTAACAGCGTCACATTTAACTTTGCATCATCTGGAAAAACTATTTATTTTGGTTTGTGGTGAGCAACAGGTTGGGGCAGCACCGAGTCCAACCACAAAGAAATTTGCTGGATGAAACTAATTATTTTTATTTATTTCTTAAATACCAACAGGCCAGAATGAAAATCAGCTTAAATGAAACAAATCTAAGGAGACTATTATTTAAAATGAAAGGAGTAGAAGGAAAAAGTTGTCTATAGAATAATTACTGCAGTAAAGAATATACAACATTTCTACTTAAGTAAGGAAGTATTTATACTTTGCTTCTCTGGATTTCAGTGGCTCTCATAAAGAATCTAATAAACCAACAGAAAGTAGATCATCGCTGCAAAGTGGAGCAAACATGAAACATCATTTTAAAGATCTTTGCTCATTTCCCTCCCGTCCCTTTAAAGTTAGATCCAAACCAGAGGACCGCATGGATCTGATGTTTGGTAGAACACCTGTAACACATCTGCTTTGCTGAAAGGTCTCTGACTGTCTAACGTCTGCATCAGGAGTGTTTCTTCAGAGGCTGAGGGGCTGCAGCTCTGAAGGGGTCAAAGCAAAGCACGCCACACTTTTCAGATTTCCCTTTTAGCACATTTCATTTTCACTTTCTCAGATTTTCCACAGTTTTTCCACAGTTCTCCAACACGTCTTTGCTTTAACCCTTTAAAGCCCGATCCAAGAATAAAACAAAACAGAAAATTACTTTTTTTGGTTTGAAGTCCTTATTTGGCCTTTTAACAAAATATGTAAAAAGAAAAAATAGAAATACGTTTTTGATATTAATAATTTATTACTATGCGATAAGTCAAGATTATTTGTTTGTGTAGTCTTCTGCCCTCTGTTATCAGGTATATCTGATTGTGTACAATCTGATTTTGAGCAAAGTTTTTACCATTAAATTATGCAAAAGGTGTCAGACGCAAAACATTTCAGAAACCGTATGTATCAAATATGATACATTTGGCATTACAGGGTTAATCAGCTTTGCTTCTTCCATGTTTGGGCTCTGAGAAGAGGAGCTGTGCTTCCTCCTCCCTGGTTTACCTTCCAGTCATTTAGGAATCATTAGTCTGCAGCGATATGGATCTAAAAAGCTGTTCCACTTTGCAGCTTGATTTGGGTTTTCTAGCAGAGATGCTGACTGAATCCCCATCTGTGTGTTTTCTGGTCTGGAAGCAGCCATTGATCTCTGGTGTTTATGGTAATAATAGAAGGCTTCCAGCTCGCCTGCAGCTCTAGCAGACCGTCTCAGGCTATCATGTGTAATCCAAAGCGACAGCAGCCTCTTTTCTCTGCTTTTTTTCTTCCATGCTTACGTGGTTGCTGTGCTCTGTCCCCCGCAGGCCCCAACGTTAACCATGGAGGGCGGTAGGCTGAGGCGCTCTCTGCAGCTGGTTCCTGGCAGAGACTTTGAGATGGTGCCAGAGCCGGTGTGGCGGGCTCTCTACCACTGGTACGGTGCCAACCTGAGCCTGCCTCGACCGGTGAGTGAACGCAGCGCAGCGGCCGCTCAGATCGCAGCCCAACAGAGCAGCGAAGCAGAACCATCAGCTGACCTCTTCAGGTTGACATCCAGACAGCTTTATTAGTCCTGTTAGCTCCTCCCCTCTAACAGAAACCCAACCAAATCACATCAAACTAGATGTAGCGAATTCTGGGACTAAAACCACACGGACAGTCTGGATCTATGGCCTTCACAATTTTCTCTTCACATGTGAACAGAATGGATTGAAATTGTTCTAGAGGTGCCGCTCCAGGGGCCCCGTCCTATCCAGGGGCCCCGTGGATTGGGACCTCTGCATGTTGGGCTGCAGGTGTCTAAAGATTCATGACTTTATAGAAGGTCGGGCAAAAGGAACAGAGAGCAACAGCTGATGGTGGATCTCAGGGCAGAAGAAGCCGTGCTTTACTGGGGAAGGAAGGTACAAAGGTTACAGGGCAGTAAGCCAAGAAGGGCCTCGGAAATAAACGTGTAGCAATGACACTGCCTTCTGGTAGAGAGGGAGGGCCATTCCACCTGAGAGGACAGGTACCAGTGATGTCATGACTCTACAGTCTGTGATGAACCTTAATGAATTATGGGAAACATTTGATGAATTAAAGTCCAACATTTGAAGACATGAAGAAGAAGCATTCTGATAAAAAAGGTGGCAGAGACGAGACGCCTTTTACTCCAAAAGAAAAACATGTCTTATTATAAAAGAAGAAGCTCAGTTTAACTTTTAATTTCTTAACAAGTTTATCAATAAAAGGTTTGAAGGTGAGGGAGTCATCAATTACAATGCCAAGGTATTTATATTGATGTTCCACCTCAATGACATTCCCCTCCAGAGTGGACACTACTTGCTATTACTAGAAAACAACATTAACTTTGTTTTCTCAGGATTAAGAAACAATTTAAGATTAATAAATGAATACTGTGCAGCAACAAATGCTTTCTGTAGGGAATAAATAGCCTGTTGAAGAGACGACCCAAAGCAATAAATAACTCTATCATCGGCATAAAAACGCATATTAGCATCAGAGACATTTTGTTCAACATTGTTGATGTACAAGATAAATAAGAGGGGGCCAAAAACAGAGCCTTGTGGTACCCCCCCTGTGAACAGTAACAGATTCAGAACAAAGCCCCTCCCATTTGATACACTGGGACCAGTTTTCTAGATAATTTGAAAACCAATCAACCGTCTGCTCTGACAGGCTAATGAGAAGTAGCTGCGTTTTAAAATAGCAGGTCTATGATGTCAGAAGCTTTTAAAAGATCAATAAAGAGTGAAGCACAGTCCTGTTTTTATCAAGTGTTATAATTATATCATTTATCACCTTCCCAGTAGCAGTAATAGTGCTGCTGTGTTTCTTTCTGAAACCTGATTGATATTTAGAAAGAATTTAATTTAAACGGAGGAACTCTTTCAATTGATCACAAACAAGAGATCCAGAATTTTAGATAAAACATATAAATGAGAAATTTGCCTATAATTGTTAAGAACTGATGGATCGCCTCCTTTTAATAAAGGAAGGACGGATACTGATTTCCAAATAGACGAGATGTTCTTGTTTTCAGTTGAAAGATTAAACAGAATGAACGGCGGCTGTGCTATGAAACCAGCTGCCAGTTTTAGGAAGTGAGGCTCAGTCAGGTCGGGGGGGCTTTCTGGGCTTGGGTTTCTCCGCTGCCATAACTTTCCTCTTCTGCAGGTCATCCTGGAAAGCAAGACAGGTCAAGCAGAGCTGGAGCTCTTCCCCCGCTACCTCCTCTTCCTCCGCCAGCAGCCGGCCACGCGCTCCCCCCAGTCCAACATCTGGGTCAATATGGGTATGACCAGCCTGCGAATGTTCCCACCGTATTTGCCCCCACCCAGAGGTAACGTAAGCCTGCAGCAAGAACCCAGCTAGCCGTCGATCACTGCTTCTTGAACAATCCCGCCTCTCCCTCCGTTAATCTCCCTTGTGTGGACTGATCCACTCTGGAGTGGGCGGGGGGGGGACCAGTAGCCCTGGAGAAGCTAATCATTATGGAAGCTGTAGTTTTTCCTGCCTTCACAGCTTTGTGTTGTTTGCCTGTGAAAGAAAACGAGAAAAGGTTTAGTGAATATTGTTTAAAAGTCTGATTGGACCCGACTTCAGTTTATTAGCAGAATGTCTGCAGAGGCCATTCCCCCTCCTTTAGTTTACTACATGGCTGAGAAAAGCCATGACTTTAAGGAAAAGGATGCTGGTTTTTAAAGCTGCCCTTCCTGTTATCACTGAAAGGTTCCAGCGTTTGGCTTTATTCTTGGTCGGCATCATGGCCTTAATGACTGTAGCAGAGCGCAGTCTATGTAGAAAGGGTTGGACCGTGGGGCAGGAAGGCTACCAAGTCCAGACTGTCCCCATCAGGTCAAAGGTCAGCTGTTTGATAAGGACTGAACTGAGCAGGGAACATGAAGCAGGCTGCAGCGGTTCGGTCCATCTCAGCCTCCTTCCTCTTTCCCTTCACCTCCGGTTTCATTTCTCATCCCTCCACCCTAATCTGCTTGGGGAAGCTCAGGGTGACCTCACCGCTCCTATTAATCATGTCAACAGATCGGGTTTCTGCCTCCACTTTCCCTCATGCTGTCATCAGCTCCCGGCCCCCTGGGGAGCAGCATCCAGCCCTGGCCTGATGATGCTCAGGCTGGAAGAGCAAAGCTGTGAAGGAGGGAATGAAACTAGCGCTGAAGAACCACATAACAGGACTAATTGATTGTTTGATTTCAGAGTCCAGAATTCGCCAGGTTGATTCACTGATTATCTGACCAATCATGCCTGCACTGATTGACCAATCGGTCCCTTTCTTGCTGCTTTCTTACAACTAATCCTCAATCAGCTGATGGCTGTTGTGAGCTTGTTCTGCTTCTCCTTTGCTGCCGTCCTGTGAGGTTTCTTCCTGATCAGATCCATGTTTTTCCTTCCAGGAAACGTTCCGTCTCCAAACGCTCCCCTCAAGAGGATGCTGGCTTACACCGGCTGCTTCAGCCGCATGGGCACCATCAAGGACATCCACCTGTACCTGTCTCAGCGGCTCCGCATCAAGGAGGAGGACATGAGGCTGTGGCTCTACAACAGTGAGGTGAGCGACCACCAGGGGGCGGATGGTAGCTTTCCTTATAAGGAAACCATCGTGGATCTGTGGGTCAGTTATGATTATAACGGATCTCAGATCAATTGGTTTAGCAACTAAATAAAGAAAATCAGGTTAATTAGAGACGGAAACATTTAAAATGACTCCGATTAGTTCACTGCCAAAACCCCCGTCACACCCTGATCATTTAGACCAGCATCTGCCTGACATAGAAAAACGCAGGCATACATTGGATAAGTTATGGATACGCTGAAACACGCCAACTTACCTCGAGAGATTTTGAGCATGCTCCAAATGTCCCGCCCTATGCCAGCGTCTGCCATCCATTGGCCATCAGTTCCAGGTCAGTTATCTGATGGTCGACATCCGTTCAGTGTCAGTTCCTCATCAGTCGAGTAACTTCTGCGTAACTTATCCAGAAATTCTCTACTGTATAATGGGGTATTGGCAGCGTTTTGGTATAAAGGGGGAGGAAACCGTCAGTTCTCCTCCAGACTTATCCATATGACAACATCCATATGATGTGAATTTCTAGAATTTTCTTTGGGATTCTGTCTCACTGTTAGAATGTACATATGATTAAAATTATAGATCATTGCATTCTTTGGAAGTGGGAAAACCTGCAAAATCAGCAAGGGGTCAAATACTTATTTCCCCCACTGTAGGTTAGTACCACGATCAAATAAATATTTGTCTGCAGACCAGGCACCTCCGAGCGCCTCCTGCCCCCCTCAGGACGCTGTGCATCATTTCCTGGGCATCATGCTGCCGTGCGTTATGCAGAAGTTAGGCCGTCGTTGGACAGAAGTTCTGGACTCGTTCTGAATCCTCTGTTTACGCTCAGAATAGAAAGAATCCATAGAAAGTTCAGCGTCTGCCAGAGTTTAGGAGATTCTGGAACTTCAGGCAGAATGGCGTTGGTCAGTCAGTTATTTAATGTTTGTCCTTCAGAACTACCTCACCCTGCTGGATGATGAAGACCACACACTGGAGAGTCTGAAGATCCATGATGAGCAGCAGCTGGTTATTGAGGGTATGAGAGCTTCTCCAGATCATCCGTCCATCTGCTGCCGGTGGTCAGTAACCATGTCTTCTCTCTGCTCCCCCCTCCACAGTGAGAAACAAAGACATGAGCTGGCCGGAGGAGATGTCCTTCATCGCCAACAGCAGCAAAATGGACCGACACAAAGGTCAGTTAATGTCAGGAGCTCTGACTGAGCCTGCTGGGTCTGCTGAGCCTGCTGGGTCTGCTGGGTCTGCTGGGTCTGCTGGGGTGGATGCTGGATCAGCTGCAGCTGGTTCCTATTGTCCAAACCTCAGACTGCTTCTGCTTCAGTCACATTCTGAGGTCACAGCTTCAGGCGGTATGAGCTGAACTTCAGGTTCTCCAGAATCTTTACTGACCTCCATGATGGCGTCAGAGGGCCAGTTGGAACCAGTGGAGCGCCTCTTCCAGTGAGAGCGTCCACCAGCAGAGACCCACAGCCGGCACTCTGTCAGCATCTGTAGAGCAGATGCACAGTGTGAGCTGGTTGTCTGGGAAACGGGCGGGAGGGGGAGGGGCTTCTTCTCCACTTCTGAATGAAGGATGCAACAAAAATTAAATATTAGTTCATTTATGTTCAGCTAAGTGTATTTGATGTTGATGTGAGCGGGAGAGGCCATCTGCTAAATGGAATCAGATGATTCATGATTAAAAAATAAAACAATTTTATAGATGTTTGATTTATGTTTAAACAATAAAAAATTATATTGTTTGAAGTGCGTAATATCTAATTATCTCAGGGATTCAGTTCTTCAAATGAAGGACGTTTTAAAGATTTTTTTATACGTTTTTAAATCGGTTTTGCAATGATAACCAAGAAGGTTTTAGGTTAATTTTGAAGTGAATCATATTTGTAGCTTCTAAGGTTTTGATCTGAAAACGTTACTAATGAAAGTTGATTAATTTCCCTGGATGAAGGTAAACTCTTTGGTTGCTGCATTATTGGGGATCCAAACATGTTTGACTCTTATATCATTAGATGATTATTAGATTAAAGTTAAACTTTGTTTCCTAGTTCCCACTGAGAAAGGTGCGACCGGCCTCAGTAACCTTGGCAACACGTGCTTCATGAACTCCAGCATTCAGTGCGTGAGCAACACCAAGCCGCTGTCCGACTACTTCCTCTCAGGACGACACCTCTACGAGCTCAACAGGTGATCTTATGGCGGCCCTCAGCTTGGTCCAGCGTTTCCATCCTGCTCACTGTCTCCCGTTTCCCTCTCAGGACCAACCCCATCGGGATGAGGGGCCACATGGCCAAGTGTTACGGAGACCTGGTGATGGAGCTGTGGAGCGGGACGCAGAAGAGCGTAGCGCCGCTCAAACTCAGGGTGAAGTTCCCTTCTAATCTGCCTGGCCTCAGCACGCCGGCCCTCCTGCTGGCGTTGGCTGCTGGCTGCACCGTTTTCTGTTTCCTTCAATTAAAGCAAAGTGATAATTAACCACATTAATTACCTGCTTTCTCCTCAGTGGACGATAGCGAAGTACGCCCCGCGTTTCAACGGCTTCCAGCAGCAGGACTCCCAGGAACTGCTGGCGTTCCTCCTCGACGGCCTCCATGAAGATCTGAACCGGGTCCATGAGAAGCCTTATGTGGAGCTGAAGGACAGCGATGGACGGCCCGACTGGGAGGTGGCTTCTGAGGTCTGACACACAGCAGATGATTTTAACCTCCTAACTGAACTAAACCCACAGTTTATCTGTGACTTTAGACTTTAGGGGAGGATTATCATCTCAGACAGGGGCGGATTTAGGAAATCTGGGGCCCTAGGCAACAACAGGCAGGGGAAAACACGTGAAACAGCCCCATTCTCCAGATAGATAAATGTTAATAGAATAGACATCCATTATCTGTTCTAGGTTGTGTCCCTCTCTTCTTGTCCCTTTTCTTCTTGTTTTCCTCTCTATGTTTTGTACTCAGCTGACTTTTCATGCTGTCTCTAAAGGAATGAAAGATTTTTTCCAAGCACTAAGCTCACTTAGCTGATTTCTCCTTCCTGTGTTTCCAAAAAGGCCAAAGTAAATAACCCAGTCCTTCTTTTCACTGTAGACAAGCCATGATCTGCTTCTCTGTTCTCCATTTTTCATTTGGAGGAAATAATAGCTGCATGAATCATGACAGCAGACAAGATAGAGGAGAGCAGGAGGCGGGGTTACCAATCTACTCGCTCTGGAGAGCAGAGTTCGCTGCTTTTAGATGTTGTCTCCAAAGTCTCCAGTAGCAGAAAAAAGTCTCTAGATTTGGCGCTAGGAGCTTTTTAGAAATCAAAGTGCTAGAGGGGTCTGAAAAGTGGCTAAATATAGCGACTAAAGCGCTAAGTTGGCAACACTGCTCTTTGCATGGTTTGTTTTCAAATGGTTTGCTGCTGTCTGTTTGGACCTTTCTGAACATGTGCAGCAAATGGACTGATCCAATATGGTGGACGCTGAAGGGGGGGCTGAGACACACTTAATATTATCAGCGTTCTGATGGCATTTTAGCCAAAGGATTTTTATCAAAAACATAATTAATGTGCAGAAATAAGGAATAGTTATATTAACCATACAGGAAAACACAGTTTTATGGGCCCCCCAGGAACTTGGGGCCCTAGGCACCTAGTTTTTTCCTAATGGTAAATCCACCCACTGACCTCAGAGAAGCAGAAGAAGAAAAAGACCAATTGATCAAACCAATGTTTTAATGGTGGGAGAGCAGAAGACGTCATCATATCCGATGAAACGCGCTAATGTGTCCAGACTTGGTTTCTGCCTCTGATATAAACTACTGGGGTTGTTGGGTCTATTCCCAATATTTCCTTACTGAGTGTCTCACTCAGAGGTGTTTTATTAAAAATAATTAAATGAATACAGTTACTGATAAAGTTAGAATAAATATATAAAAAAATATTCTCATTAAATAATTTTTTTTTGCTTTATTTTCTAAAAGATTATTTTTTTTAATCTCTGATACATTGTATTAATTTATGTATTAGTTTTTTTATAATGGATGTTTTTGCTGTTTTAGGTCTTTCAAGGACTTTAACCGTTTTCTTTGTTTCAGGCTGTTTTTAGCCGTATTTGGTGTGTTAGCTAATGCTAGTTAGCTCCCTTACACTGGATCAATCCTCCTCATTGGTTCCATTAATTTTCCAGCTAATGATTACAATTGCTGCATCATAAAGTTCAAATCCTGAAATAAATGTGTTTAAATCAAATAAATACATCTTTAAGTAAGGAAATTATTAAAAACAAAATAGTAATTGGGAGATTTATATTTAAACTGAACATTTGTTAATAGATCATTAATAACGGCATTAAATTTGTTTTTGAAGGAAACTAATAAATCCTCCCAGGAAGTAACATTGCTCTACGGTTATTAAATAAATATATAATTCCCCTACTTTTTTTATTTGATTATTAATCATACATCTACACCATGGGTCTGCAACCTGCAGCTCCAGAGCCACATGTGAATCTTTGGACGCTCTCCAGCGGCTCTTGATTTTGGCTAAAATGTATATAAAGGGCTAAATAATCTACTATAATAAATACCAGCATTAACAGCTTCAGTGTTTTTTAGAAACAAGTAAAACTATGAGAGGTTGCAGACCCCTGATAACGGCGCTGCTGCTCCCTGGTGTTTGGAGGGGAAATGAACATGATCATGTGAGCCACCAGGGGGCAGTAGAGGGCAGTGGTTTCAGAAGTGAATGTGAGGGCAGACATGCAGCAGGTAAAGAGACCAGATTTAAATCAATGAATTTCAAAGGAGATGAAAATAGAGGAACAGATTTGAACTAAGATGGAAGATTTTTAAAGATGGCAGCCTTTAAGTTCACCTTCTGTCTCTTGTGCGTCCTGCAGGCCTGGGAGAACCACCTGCGCAGGAACCGCTCCATTGTGGTGGATCTGTTCCACGGTCAGCTCAAGTCGCAGGTGAAGTGTAAAACCTGCGGCCACATTAGCGCCCGCTTCGACCCCTTCAACTTCCTGTCTCTGCCTCTGCCCATGGACAGCTCCATGCATCTGGAGATCACAGGTGTGTACGCTGCAGGGCGGAGCTCCCGTCGGGTCAGAGGAGCGGTGTAACGCGTGTTGTTGTGTCTGCAGTCATTAAACTGGACGGCTCCACGCCGGTGCGCTACGGTCTGAGGCTGAACATGGATGAGAAGTACACGGGGCTGAAGAAGCTGCTGAGCGAGCTGTGCGTCCTGAAGCCCGAGCAGATCCTCCTGGCTGAGGTCCACGCTTCCAACATCAAGGTACGCTCACACGGTGGCAGCCGCTCGCCGCCTCCGGCTGTAGCTCCGCAGTCTGACATGGACCGTCTGTGTTCAGAACTTCCCTCAGGACAACCAGAAGGTCCGTCTCTCTGTCAACGGCTTCCTGTGTGCGTTTGAGGTGCCGGTTCCAGGTTCGCCAACATCTCTGAGCTCCCCGACGCTCACAGGTTAGCCCCCCCGCCAACGCTGCGCTCTGTCTTCACTGGGCGTCTGCATCATCATCATCATCATCGTACGTTTCCTTCTCTCCTCTGATCAGACGTCACGCCAACAGTCAACGACTCTGCTGCTAATGGGCACCTAATCCCTAACGGGGGGCCTGGCACGGCGGTGGCCAGCAGCCCAGAGACGCCGCTGGTCAACGGCGTTGGCAACGGACACATCACACCTGTGCAGGAGAGCCCCTTCATCGGGTACATCATCGCCATGCACAGGAAGATGGTGAGAATTCTCCGGAAGCAGGCCGGTTTTAGAAGAGGTGTGCAGACGTGTAAACGTGCCACACGCGTGTTTGTGTCTCTGCAGATGCGTACGGAGCTCTACTTCCTGTCGTCTCAGAAGAACCGGCCCAGTCTGTTTGGAATGCCTCTCATCGTTCCCTGCACGGTCCACACCAGTAAGAAGGACCTGTATGACGCAGTGTGGATCCAGGTGTCCCGCCTGGCCAGCCCGCTGCCCCCGCAGGAGGCCAGCAACCACGCCCAGGACTGGTAATCACCCGGACTACGCCCTTTTTAGGCTGCCGAGGCACGCGGCGTCCGACAGAGACCTTCGGTCAACGTTGATTAGAAACTGAAGTGTCTCCTGATCGCAGCTGTTAATCTAATGGAGAAATAATCTAAAGCTGCGTGCTGAACATTTTTATGGATTATGGAGATTATCTTAAAACAGGGAAAGAATTTAATGAGACTTTAGGCCTCCGTCACACCTGTCTGATTTCTCCAGCGTCTGCCTGACGTCCCAGAATCTCCTAAACGCTGGCAGACGCTGAACTTTCTATGGATGCCCTCTATTCTGGGCGTAAACATAGAGGATTCATAATGAGTCCAGAACTTCAGTCCAACGACAGCCTAACTGCTGCATAACGCACGGCAGCGTAATGCCCTTGAAATGATGCACAGAGTCCTGGGGGGGGCAGGAGGTACCCGGTTTGCAGAAAAAGATTTATTTGATTGCGGTATTAACGTAGCTGCTGTTAAACGCCCGGCAAAGAAAAAACAAAGATGAATAAAAACAAAGAAAGCAGGTTTTTGGTGTCAGCAGATTGAGCGTCATGTCTGCTAGGAAGTGTGTTGGTGGTGGGCGTGAACGCAGGGAGGATCCATCACTCACCTTCTGGCTCACCCTATGATGGGGATGAAGTCTGGAGGAGAACTGACGGTTTCCTCCTGTGAACCCCCTTTATACCAAAACGCTGCCAATACGCCATTATACAGTAGCTGGAAGGTAGAAACACGTTCAGC
>NW_015150782.1:475338-478045 GCF_000732505.1 Cyprinodon variegatus
CTGTATTAATACTGTGTTACTGAATGCTGCCACCTGCTGGACATTTAAAATCACTACAGACTGACACTGATCTGATGACCTATGATGTGATTTAATCCATTGTTTTCTATAATGGATTATTTCATATCTTTGTTTAAATTGAAAATATGTTTGATATTTTAGAAGCAATCCATAAATGTGAAGTTTAAGGGGACATGTGAATAAGGATGTTTTAGAACTAGGATTAATTTATTTAGAATAATAACTAGAACAGCAAACGGAGTCAGTTTGAATTCAGATAAGCGCCGCACCGTCGCGGGTTTAGCTGTTAGAGCGCGACACATGCGGCGGCGCATCGTTGCTGCTGGACGCATCATTGTCAGCTGACGGCTTTCCTAGTCTCCCTGACGCAGGCATTTTTTATTTATGCTGAATATTGCAGTGTGGTCTGCGCTATACGCTGTGGGTCTAGATACCGGTGAGGCGGTGAGGAAGGACAACGGAGTGACATGAGGGCCAAAAAGAGCGCAGATCCAGTTGGAGAAAGGGTCCCAGCGTTCTCACACCTCGCTCTTCTAGCGGGTCAAACTTCACGACTTGTTTTCTGCAATTTCAGTCATAAAAACAAAACAAGCCGGCCTCCTGTCTGCGGCGCTGTCTGCGGTCAGCTACAATCTGGGAAAGGAGCAGAGGAGCGTCTGTGGAGGGGGCGGGACGTCTTTTTGTTCACTGCGACACCTACGCAGACGACCTAGTTTCAAAGTATAAATCAGCCTTTAGTCCTCAATGCGTTCGACCTGGGTTTGAATCCGACCTTTGGTCCTTTGCCGCGTGTCTCTCCCCGTCTCTCATATCACCTTTCCTGTCAGCCTACTGTCCATAAAATGAGCCACTAGTGCTGAAAAAACTAAAAAAAAAGGTTCAGCACACTGTTGTCCTGGTCAAACCATTTTAGGTTGGGGTGGGGGGAGTTCCAATGGCCCCTTACTTAAAAAACATTACATATACATAATGCACTAAAAAAAAAAAAAAACATATACATACATACATACATATATATATATATGTATGTTTTTTTTTTTTTTTTTTTTTAGTTACTGTAATATTAAATATTTTTATAACAAATATATTCTGAAGAACTACTTCTTTAATGGTCAGAGTGTGACCATGGGTCCCTGTCGGTGGGAGTGACCAACAGGAACCCTTTGAATGAAGCAGGAATGTTTTTAGCTCCAGGCGTCCCTCAGGGTTGGTTTAGTCAGAACGGAGGCGGCTTCTGTTCCTCATGGCGCTCCTCTCCCTCTCTACCTTGCAGCGATGACAGCATGGGTTACCAGTACCCGTTCACCCTCCGGGTCGTGGGGAAGGATGGCAATTCGTGTGCCTGGTGTCCCTGGTACAGGTAAGGCTGGACCTCTGCCTCGGGCTCAGCATCCCTCAGGGTCCGTCACTCCTCTGTCTGTCTGTCTTCCAGGTTCTGTAGAGGCTGCACTGTTGAGTGTACAGAGGACAGAGCTTCTGTAGGGAACGCCTACATCGCTGTGGACTGGGACCCCACCGCCCTGCACCTCCGCTACCAGACCTCCCAGGAGAGGGTAAGACGCTGGCTGTTACTGGGAGCGCTACAGAGGGCACTGGTTTCCTGCAGCTTTCCTTTAATGATAATATCTAAACCACTAGCTATATCTGGCTGTACCTCCTGGCTCCTCACCGCATAGCTGGTTCTGTTAGCCTTAGCATCAAAGCTGGTGGGGGCTCTTCATCATCATCATCATCATCCCTCTCCTTTGCAGGAAGGTTTTAATTTAAAGTGACCCTGCAGCATCTGAATTATTATATTTATTTTATTTGCAGCTTTTATTGTCATTACAGAATAGCAAGAAGTTCACTCTGCATTTAACTCCTCCCCTTGAGGAGCAGTGGGCTGCCATTGTGCGGCACCCGGGCAGCAGTGGGGGGTTAATGGTCTTGCTCAGAGGCCCAGAGTGGCGGTCTGTGGGAGTGGGGCTCGAACTCAGAACCTCAGGATTCCAAGCTCTGTGTCCTAACCACTAGCCGCCAGTTTGTTTGTAGTTTTTTTTTTTCATTTTTTTTTTAGATGAGATTTTCTGATTAGTTTTAGGTCCAGAGTTTGTTTTTCTGGGTCATTCAGAGGCGGCCTGCAGAATCCAGCACTGATGGATCCAGGTCTGTAATTAAAGCCAGCCCAGACCATCATACCACCACCACCATGTCTCTGCTCCTCTTAAGGCTTTAGGAATCCAAATGACTTATACGTCCAGAAGTGTGTGAGAACAGGACTGGTTAATAATAAAACCTGCAACATCTAATGTCCCTTTAGGATTAATGAGGTAATTCTGAATTGAATTGATCTTGATGCTGGTGAAGATTCTCAGTCATCCAGGTCAGAGTCATTCTAAAAAAGTTAAATTCAATCCCCTGGACTTTGTTTCCAAGTTTAAAGCCGTTTCTCTTCCATCCTTCTCAACCTCCATCACCATGCAGGGGACCAAAACATGGTCTGGTCAGCCAAGCCAACAATGACCATAATGACTCCCTTTCAGAGGCATAGGCCAGTATCAGGTTTGGCAGACCAACAAAGATCTTAACGACCCCCATTCCAAAGGGGGGGACCCGTTCATCCGTTTCTATTTGCATGTTTTCTAAACTAAAACCAGGCTTTGTTGGGCTGCTGGATAAAACCTGGAACTAAACGCTATTTCTGACA
>NW_015150782.1:480040-486991 GCF_000732505.1 Cyprinodon variegatus
AAAAATCTTCCTGGATGGAAGAGAAACGTCTTCAAACAGTGGATTGTTTTTTAAGCTTTTATTCCTTTTTTGGATTGACCTTTACCCTGTGGCTGAGTGTAGGCCTGCAGCAGCTGACGCTGCGCCCTCTCTGCAGATCGTGGAGGAGCACTGCAGCGTGGAGCAGTCCCGCCGCGCTCAGGCTGAGCCCATCAGCCTGGACAGCTGCCTGAAGGCCTTCACCAGTGAGGAGGAGCTGGGGGAGGACGAGCTCTACTACTGCTCAAAGTGTAAGACCCACCGACTGGCCACCAAGAAGCTGGACCTCTGGAGGCTGCCGCCGATCCTGGTGAGTCCTTCCTGCGCCCTGGAAGTCTGCTTTCCCCCTTCTCACTGCAGCCGTCTGTGATCAGAGACAGAACAGCTCATCTGCCCTGTTGGTTTCCTTCAGATTGTTCACCTGAAGCGCTTCCAGTTCGTAAACGGCCGCTGGATAAAGTCGCAGAAAATTGTCAAATTCCCTCGGGAGAAGTTTGACCCCAGCGCCTTCCTGGCTCCAAGGGACCTGGAGCACCGCTGCCTCCAATCCCGCAGCGAGAGCGAGGACCTGCTGAGGGTCGGAGAAGACAACCTGTCGTCCATCTCTGCTCCAGCTGGCTTCTGCAACCTGCCCAAAGGTACCAGTAGCAGCAGATCAGTGTCTCTGCAGAGGGAAGCCCGTTTTCCAGCGCTGTGTCCAGCTGCAGGAGGCCTGATGCATGAATGGCTGCATAGGGGTTGATGCGTCACAAATGTCTCCATCATGGATGACAGACAGAGCTGCAGCAGTTTAAACCCTCCTCTTGCTGATGACCTTCAACTATAGATCAGTTCGTATGGAGTTAGATCTGTCTCAGTTTTCACAAATACACATATTAGATCCACACACGCACAGCAAGATTCATGCAAACACAAGATCCACACATGCACCAAGCAAAGCCTCCATCCTCTGCTGTTCCTCCCGTCCTGCTCCGAGCATGACCTAAATGATTGTTTAATTCAAACATGCGCTAATGAACGCCTAATTTAAAATGACATTAAATCATTAAATCTCAGCATCAATCACACACGTTTCTGCCCAAACATTTTCTATTTGTTGCGGGTCTTATTAACAGGAATAATAATCATACAAAATCGGTTTGTTCTCTGCTTCCAAACTCAGCATCTCTTCATCCATGCCCGCCAGAAGAACTTTGTTTAGAAATTGTAAGATTGTCTCAGTTGTGACTGGATTTAATTAAACTTAAATTAAATCCAGGGTTAGGGTTAGGGTTAAGGTTAGGGTTAAAATCCACAAACAAACGCAGTGAAGTTTAAAGACCGCTGGTACTTTGTCATTTATAATTGTTTATGGACCAGAAATACTCTGTACATGTATGAATCAGAGATGTGGGTTGGTGTAAATTGAGTTTGCGGCTCATCAAATTATTTCTTATCCTAAAGCAAACGACAAATACACAAAAATAAAATAAACTAAATGAGGTGTTAAGAAGCTTTTCTGTTGGTCCGTATTTTCCTGCTTCTAGAGGTGCTACTTTACGTCGTCACTTATTTTAGTCGCTGTATTCTTGGTTCCAGTCAGCGACGTGCAGATTTCCTCCTGTGCTGTGGGCACCATACCACCATGTCAGATATTTAGATTTTAGGTTAGATTTACATACACAATTTAATTAGAGATTATTTCTAATATAAGCTCAGTTTAGTTCCTCTTTTGGTCTCAACTAGGTTTCGTTTCCTGTGTTAGATCTCTGCTTCCTGAACGACGAGCTCTCGGGTCACTTTATTCTCCTCACTGTTGTTTACAGGCGCTAATGGTAATTGGTAGGATAGGACATAGATAGGACGTAGATAGGGACGTAGATGGGACATAGATAGGAACATAGATGGGACATAGATAGGAACATAGATGGGACATAGATAGGAACATAGATGGGACATAGATGGGACATAGATGGGACATAGATGGGACATAGATGGGACAGTTGGCCGAGAAAACACCTTTACCAAAACGAAATTAGGAAACTCGGATTAATGGAAAATTGACATTGAAATAAATCATTAAAAAATTGGATCACAAAGGAGAGATTGTCTCCAGCGGGTAAATAGCACTCATAGTTGACTAGCAGCCATAGTTGACTAGCAGCCGGTAGTTGACTAGCAGCCGGTAGTGGACTAGCAGCCATAGTTGACTAGCAGCCGGTAGTTGACTAGCAGCCGGTAGTGGACTAGCAGCCATAGTTGACTAGCAGCCGGTAGTGGACTAGCAGCCATAGTTGACTAGCAGCCGGTAGTGGACTAGCAGCCGGTAGTGGACTAGCAGCCGGTAGTGGACTAGCAGCCATAGTTGACTAGCAGCTGGTAGGTGACTAGCAGCTGGTAGTCGACTAGCAGCCGGTAGGTGACTAGCAGCATCCAGTCTGTCCAGGTCAGCTGTAGTGATGGTAAACAGTCCATTGAGTCGTTGACAAACATTTAACTCTGGATGAAAGACGGACCTTAAATCAGGATCAGAGGCTTAATCCAGTTAATATAACTTTGTTCCCTGAATGATCGACTGATTCGCTTCTTTTTATTAAACTGATGTTTCTAACAGATTCCTGATATTTTTTGGTTAATTCATGAAACATGTTTTGATTTCTTCCATTTCGATGATTAGAATGACTTGATGATTGTAAATGTTTAGTAAACATGGCCGGTGGATGGGAGGCGGCCATGCAGGATGTCATCCAGTCTGTCTGTAAAAACTCAGCTTGAATTAAAAACAAGAAATTAATAAATGGATCCAATAGTTTTTGCGGCTCTACAGCAGCTAAAGGTTATTCCCCCCCTAACTCCAACATGCTGTGAAGGTTAAAGGTCAGTAAGGTGGCGGCTGATTGGGCGACGCTAACCACATTCACCCACCTTTGCTTTCCCACAGCTTCTCCCGCCTCCAGCAGGAGATCAGCTCCTTCTCTCAGCCGGAACAGCAGCCCCTCTGGTAGCCCAAAGTCTGGCGGTCGCCGGCCGGGCCGCCTACGGCTGCCTCAGCTCGGCAGCAAGCATCGGCTGTCCAGCAGCAAGGAGAACTTAGACGGCGCTGCATCCTCTGAAGCCGACGGAGCGCCGCAGACAGACGCAGAGGCAGGAGTCACAGCAGCAGCTGCGGGGCCCCTTTCTTCAGGCGACCCCATGGCATCGGAGTCGTCCTGCGGCACCGAGGCATCCAGCAGCCACTGTGATGTCATCCTGGTGAACGGAGACAGCAACGGCATGGGATCGGACTGCAGCATAGAGAGCAACGCGGAGCCAGAGGGTTCGCTGCTTCAGCACCGAGACATGTGTCTGGATCCCCTCTACAACCTCTATGCAATATCAGTCAGTAACCGCAGCTCGTTCACAGCCTTTAAACAGCCGGGAAACAGCCTGTCAATAAGCTTTTCCATCTGCTTCTCAGTGTCATTCAGGAATCATGGGAGGAGGCCACTATGTGACGTACGCCAAGAACCCCAACGACAAGTGGTACTGTTACAATGACAGCAGCTGCAAGGTAAGCAAACGCCACATTGGTTTCTGCAGCCGTGACCTCTGACCCCAAACGCTACATCCCTTACTCTAAGGCTGTGTCCCGATGTCCGCCCTAACCCCTATGTAGTGGTTACGCCATTTTGAATGAGGGTCCAAACGTCTACTGGATGAAAACGTAGTGGATTCAAAATTTCCCACAATGCAACTTGCAAAGTAGTGATCATCCTTGGTCACTGGAAGAGCAGATATATCCCAGAATGCTTTGCAAGAGCTCTCCTCGCAAAGCGCTTTGGGATTTGTTGTCACAGCGGCGACAAATAAAGATGGCGCAGGCACCCTGCGGGGAGGCGGAGTCACGTGGCCATCAGGGAGCGAAACGTAGTGACCACCTGTCTGAGCGCTGAGTTAGCCCTCTGAATAGTGATGGAGAGGTCAGAGGTGAGGGCAGACGTTAGGACACAGCCTATCTGCAGCACCATCCCAGCAGCCACCACCATGCTTTGATTGGAGGCCTTTCTTTCTAACATTTAGCGCATCTGTTTCAACAGGAAGTCCATTCTGAGGAGATCGACACAGACTCCGCCTACATCCTGTTCTACGAGCAGCAAGGAGTCGACTACTCCCAGTTCCTGCCCAAGATTGACGGCAAAAAGATGGCCGACACCAGTAGCATGGATGAGGACTTTGAGTCTGACTATAAGAAGTACTGCGTCCTCCAGTGAGCGCGTTCTCTCCGTCAGCACTGCATCCGCGCCTGCTTTCAGCGCCGGCCGCCAACGGCTACCAGCCGGCGGTTCTGTCTGCCTATAGGGAGGCATCGCAGCACTTTTTACTCAGCCCAGAATCTAGCTTAGTCAGACCCCCCCCCTTAAATCTGCATTTGTGTATTTTTGCCATAATAAACCTGATGTATGCAGATGTGGCCAGATGATGATGATGATGATGATGTTTGTGACCTGAGAGGAGGAAGAAGACGCCGGGCTCCGGGTTTGAAGGCTGATGATTGGATCCAGAAGAAGATGGAAACGCCATCATGTCTGCTGGTGTCACATTTGGCGGCAAACTGGTTCCTGATCCGGAGCGTTGGGAACCGGGAGCTGCTTTTCACAGCGATGATGAGTCATCAGGGTCACATGCTACCTCATCGCCTCCCATCACGCCGCAGCTGGAGCCTCTCAAACAGTGTTAACGACAAACATTGGGGTCCTTCCATTGTAGGAGAGACCAGGTACTGACATTTCAGACCCCCCCCCCGTAGTTTAATCCCAGAGCTGCCAAATCTGAGCGGTGGTTTGGAAGCTGGTTTGATTTTGGAAAGGTGCCATGATTTCAGAAATAATAACTTAAATGTGTTCGGTATTCGTTCCTGACTTTTTTTTGTGTGTTTTATAAGATTAGTTTTATTTTTGTAAACAGAAATATTTCTGTTAAGGCAGATCTTTTTAGATCAGGCATATCTGAGGCCACGCCTACAGGAAGTGGGCTTCTCTTTGCACCTTAGGTCCCTGCTGTCACTTTACACCACTTTGTTCACTAAATCCTCAAACCTGGAACATTTAGGCCGAAAACGTTAAGCTGCCAAAGATTTTATCCGTGCTTTTATTGTTCTCCATTGGAAACGTTTAGCAGCGAAACCTTCCTGATGCTGAGGTGACGCCATGAAGGAGAGACGCGTCCTGCAGTAAATGAACGATTGTTGGGAGGTTTCCGTTTAGCATCGGGATGCAGAACAAACCTCCTACGGCTCATAAACTCTGAATCCCATTTCAAATAATCTGAGATGTTCAGATTAATGGCTGACCTGCCGTCAGCGTGCCGATGAACTCCCACTTCATCCTTTCTTTCTCTCTTTGACTCAAACAGGAAGTCGTCTTAAATAGCAGCTGGTTGCCTGCTAGTTGCCCCCCCCCTGAAGCCAGCTGTGGTACAGTCTGGCAGCAGGCGGTCTCTGTCAGGATGAAGCTCCCTTTGCAGTCATTTCAAGTGAATGTGAGCAAAAAGCTGAAATGCTTCCTGCTCGGATTCTGATGGATTTTTCTGTGCGCCCCCCCCCTCCCGCGGTTTGAATTATTCTGGATGTATTTGGTTGAGCTTGTGTGTTTTGAACATGTGCTGAAAGCTGCTGCTCCTCCGCCGCTCTGCCTTTACGCTGAGCTGATGATGACCTCCGCTGTGAAGCGTCACTCGCTCAGATCTGATCAGACGAAAACCCATTTTCTGCCGTAGCGTTCGTCTCCCGGCTCCGAGCGCGTCGGCTGTTTGTTCTTCTCCCTCCTGTAGCTCAAACCTCGTTAGTTTCAGCACAACCTTCAGACACCGAACGACGAGCCTAGCAGCCGGCGCCCCCCTCCCTGGATAAGCATGTTGGCAGGCGGGGCGATCTACTACTGAACTGTCTGTGTTTGTAGCCTCTTTTTATTTAAGGTCCGTGTGGTCGGATCAGAACCCGACTCATTAATTTAATGAACTTTTTGTAAGGTGTTTGTTGAAACAAAATGACATTGCACTGACATGAAAACGTGTACATAAAGTGTTTTTTGTAAATACGCCAATGAAAACTGTGTATTTGAATATGACCTGTACAAAATATTGTACCTGTAGTTGTATATGGAGTGAAACTGTTGATCTGTAACAGAATAACCTTCAAATTAAACTCTGCTGATGAAACATCAAACACAAAATGACTTTTCTTTGTCCTCCAAATCCTGCAGCATCTCTGCACACATCTTCCTCTTCTTTTGTTCCTCTTCCTCCACCTCATCCTTTTAAAGGAAAAGTCGCTCAAATTCAGAATTCAAACTTCTGAAAGTTCTTTAAATCTGAAATGATTCCATCCTGTTCAATAAATGATCAGTGTTTTTAATTCAGAGTCATTTTCATCTGAATGTGCTTTACTGGAGGCATCCATGTTTGTCAAAGAACACTACTGCCACCTACTGGTTAGTGACATTGTCACGGTGCGGTATCGGCTGTTGATCAAGTCCCAGTGCTGTATCTCAGAGGTCTTCAACGTTTTCCAGGCCAAGGACCCCAAACTGATGTCTAGATGGAGCGGGGACCCCCTAATTATATATATTGTATTAAATTGTGTTATATCAAACTGGTCCTATATGTAACGACAGTAATTTCTCAGTGGGATTATTAAAGTATTTCTGATTCTGATTCCTGCTTGGGTCAGGTGTTGTGAATGAATAGGTTCCCAGCTTGAAAGAACTCCTGCGCTGCAAAAACATTCTACAAATGAGTAAAAATGTTTTAAAATAAGTGTATTCACCCTTAATGTAAGCCGGAAAATAAGATGATTAGATATTATGCCCTTGAAATAAGAGACTTTAGTTGTTTTTTCTTATTTTAAATGTTAATGGTCTTATTCCAAAGTGTCTGCTCAATTTAACAAAAAATCCACTTATTTTAAGAAATAATTAC
>NW_015150782.1:487787-489041 GCF_000732505.1 Cyprinodon variegatus
TATAAAGACTCAAACTTACTGCAGATCCAGACATTAGAATTGAGAAAGCTTCCTGGAGAGGTGGCGAAACGTCTTCAAATCTGGGAAACCAAGTCCAGGGATAATTTTTGAACTTTTACGGAAAGAGGTATTACTTATTATGGCAAAAATGGCCGCTCCTGGACTCGGTGATCACCACGAAAATTATTGTTTTTATTCTTTTACTGATTAACACAAAAGTCATTAAATTACTGCAAACATTTTAGTTTTAGGTCTAAATAATGACTCACTGATTATTCCTCACTGACCAGACTTTTCCTTTAAAAAGATTACCCCCCCCCCCCACCATGGTAAAATCAATTACTAAAGTATAGTGATTTTATTTATTGTTTATTTCTATAAGGTTATGGTGAGAAGAACGGAATCTGATGATAAAAATTCTCTGCTTTGGACATGTAGACATTTTTTCTTTTACAACAAAGAAAATCTGTTTTCCTATCGATAAATTAAACAAGTGGGACACATTTATTTTTAATCGTGTTAAATAAACAACCGAATAAAATTAAACGATCGTGGGAAGATGGGGAAACCTCAGCGAGCATCTCTGCTGATGTCACTCCTACCTCAGAGGTCAAAGGTCAGCTACGTTGGTGTCAAACATTGATTTTGATGTCGTTTTTGCAAAAAGTAACAGATTTGCAGAACTATTGATATGATTAGTTTTCTTTTTTAATTTGGTTTCAAGTAGTTCATTGAAATTATTCAGGTGTGTCGGATAAGGTGGTGTTGATGTGAGAGGCCGTGTCCATCCTTCAGGAATCGAACCCTCGGCTCGATTCCTGATAAAACGCCTTTTTATCCCCCGTACACCCCCTACCAGAACGATCAAGGGTAGGGGGGCCACCTCACCCCCCCCTTCGACAATCTGACGTATGATGTGCTGGGGTTCCGGGCTGCGAGGTTAGTAGTCATAAACTTTCCCAGAACAAGCTGGGACCCTGTTCAGAAGGTTTTACTATCCCTGTTTTGATATGTAACAGAAGGAGAAATGTAGCTCTGTCAGAACACAGAGAGCTCCACTCTATAAGGTTTTTATCAAAAGTAAACATACAGCCTGTTCCAAAACATGATGATACTTTGAGAATGCTTAAGTTAGCTTTACTAAATGTTCGATCTTTAGCAGGAAAATCATTTCTAATCAATGATTTTATCACCGAACATAGCCTTGACTTTGTTTTTAACTGAGACCTGGTTACATGAAAACTGTCATTCAGC
>NW_015150782.1:492079-500484 GCF_000732505.1 Cyprinodon variegatus
AAAACACCTAGATATTTAACACACAGAACTGGAATAAACATTAACATCTTTATTTAGTACTTCTGTGTAGTAATAACAGAATTTCAAACAATTAATCAAAATAGTATTTTCTCTGCCTTTCATGAACAGTACAAACATTTATGTTGTTTTTAAATGTGCTATTTCAAAACAATGTGCAAATTTGTAAAACTAAAAAAAGCCATTAATTTCTCTTGTTTAGCTATATTATATAACTTTTCTTAAATCTATATCTGTCACCAAGTTGTGAAAATATGTTATGAGACAGATAATTTGTTGAAAAAAATCGACTGATCTCCTTCCCTTCCTCCCTGAGCTACTGACATCTGCAGAAATACAAACCCCACTGAAATACAAAGAGCACAGAAGCCTGCCTGACTTCTGTCAGTTCTGAGACCCTGTTGCTGATCAGATGGTTCGTTTTTTGACCAAGCGGCGTATTTCTCTAGTTAGCACTGGGAACATGGAGAAAAGGCAGAAGTGCTCAATATTTTCACAGCTTGTCGGTCTCATAACATACTGTCACAACATAATGACCTAAATATGTACGTAGCTTACCTTCCTTTGTGCTTTCTTTCAAGGTGTCGATGAAAGTTGGACGTAGTCCCTACCTCTGATAGTGAAGCACTGCAGAACTTACATTGCGCTGTATGCTTTTTTCTCAATGTTACTTTACAAATATGTTCTTTGTGATTTAATTAGCCCAATTTTATAATCGATGATTTGGTCGACATCTTATCCCGTTCTCAGACAACCACTTGTGACTTTCAATCAAAGTGCTGCAGCCCGCAGGTGAAAGGGGGTGGGCGGGACAGCGGTAAAAAAAAAAAACATGCATTCACCAATGAGACAGGTTATAGGTTGGGTTTGAATCCAAGCATCCAATAAAAAGAAGGATCTTAAAGAAACTGATAATATTCTGATGATTAGCGTTATTTCCACAGTTGTGGTCTTGAAATAAAATGCAGAGTCCTCAGCGCCCGAGACCGAGACGAGACCGAGACCAAATGCAGTCAGGTCCGAGACGAGACCAAGACCATCAAAAAATGGTCTCGAGACCAAGACCGATCTCAAGTACTACAACAGTGGTATCCAGTCCATCGCAGGGCAACACAGAGACAAACAACCATTCACACCTAAGGAGGATTTAGAGCAGCCAGTTAACCAAACAGTCATGTTTTTGGACTGTGGGAGGAAGCTGGAGTACCCAGAGAGAACCCACCATGCTCAGAGAGAACATACTAACTCCATGTTGAAAGACCCTGGGAATCGAACCTGGAACCTTGTTGATGCAAGGCAGCAGTGTTACAGCAGTGAGCAGCCCTACAGCTGGAACCTAGAGGCTTTAAAACATGCAGGTGTTTCTGCTCAGGCCGACATTAACGAGGTGATTTTAATGAACCGTCAGACCAGAGTCCTACCAGAACCAGACCACATCCTGCCGCGCTGGACGCCGCTGCAGGTGTCATGTGAGCTTCTGCTGCAGCTCAGGGAGGAAAACCACATTCTGGGGGTCTCTGCTTCCCCGAACCAAACGCTGCTTCTTTCCGGCCCGCCTCTCATCTGATCCAGACTCACACATGAAGCTCCTCTAAGTAAATTCAATAAACCAGGACGCCCCAAACAGATCAAATATGTAAAGCTGGAACTTTAACCTGAAAACAGTTGTAGATAAACGTTGTGATGTCACAGCAGCTACAGACGGAGCGTTTCATTTTACTGCAGCCGTTAATAAGCTTCTGTCAGTTTATTTTATATTTAGCAGCTGCTTATTTCTGTACTCGATCTAATAACAGATCATGTTTTACAAACAGGACGGATCTGTCTCTGCAGCTGTGTTTGACCCCCCCCCCCATCCAGATGCTGTATTTTGGCCTCTGTCTGTAACCCTGAGCTGCTCTGTGGGCTGGAGCGAAGCAGCGTCTGCAGCTTCTGTTCACTTCCTCTGGCTGAGTTGTGGTTCAAACGCGATCTGAGCGCCTGCTGGTTGAACGACAGCAGGTCGGTCAGAGGTTCAGGCGGATTATTGCGATTGTCTGAACAAACGGAGAAGAAGTGCAGCTGGTTTGGGGTCTGGGATCCATGGACCTCTGATCTTACCCAGAGGTTGGTAATCTAACAGCTTGTTCTGCTCCTCTGTGTTCTTGTCCACCAGTTTCTTCTACCCATTCCTTCTAGACCGAACTGATCTTCTGCTGATCGAGGCATTCCGGCTTCTGGGCCGAGGACATCCAGTGGGATGTCTCCATACAGTGAAATGTGTCCAGGTGAGCTTTGGACCTTCAGCCGTTTGGATTCAGAGCTGATCCAGATGTTTAAACCTGAACCATTGCCTCATTTCAGAGTTCTACATCATGCTGGGAGTTCTGTCCTTCGTGGTCCTGCTGTTCTCTGTGCTGGGCGCCGTGTTTCTCACAAAGTAAGACTTTCTATCAGGATGGGATCTAAATGCTGCTGCTGGTTCTAAGCTGCCTGCTCCGTTTGGCTGCAGCTCATCTTCCACATGTGTGCCTGATGGCAACCATTTCTGCAGAAATTCATGGCAGCACTGACTGTTCCTTTATGTTCCTCAGTCGTCCGTTTATCTCAGAGAAAATGTTCCGGATCTTCATGATTCTCTGAGATCTTTGCAGCCGGTTGTTCTGCTGAATTAGTTTCTGTGTAAAAAATATTTGTTTTCATGTTAAATTTAAACACAAAGAGCCTGATTATGATGTAATCGGGTTTTTTTTCACCATGTTAGCTGTGATGCAGCAGAATAAGGAAAAGCTCCAGATATCTGCTCTTTTCTTTTACCTGCTTTTTAAAACATTTTCCTGCATTTGGCTGATTTTTTTTTTTGCAGCTTAAGTTTTTCTTTTTTCTCATCTGCTAATCAGAAGAAAAAATCTAGGATTTCTAAAGCGGATCTTTTCTTAGAACGGCTTCACTCCCCTGATGTCATTTTTTATTGTTTTTTTAGAGACCGAAGAAATTAAAATGAGCAGTTTCTGTCTGTTAATAATCATAATTATGATTATAAAAGATTTATAAACTATGGGGACAGTTTTAAATAATGCATACAGATGAAACCGAATATAGAAAAATGTGAAAAGACTGATATATTTTTTTAGCTATCTGACTTTTAATCTGACTCGGCTCGACAGCATAAAGATTTCATATCCCTTTTCTAAAGGGATATGAAATCTTTATTTATTTTTGGAGGCCTACTTACGTTTTCTTGGTAAATTGAAGAATTAGTTTTTAAACTGTTAGTCGGATGTTTTTGGTTTCCTGCTAAAAGCTTCGTAGTACCTGGTTCTCTTCCTCCTGGAAGGAACCGCTGATCTGTCAGACCAGCATACCCATACAGGTCCTTCTCAAAATATTAGCATATTGTGATAAAGTTAATTATTTTTCATAATATAATGATAAAACTTGAACATTCATATATTTTAGATTCATTTCACACTAACTGAAATATTTCAGGTCTTTTATTGTCTTCATACGGATGATTTTGGCAAACAGCTCATGAAAACCCAGAATTCCTGTCTCACATAATTAGCCTATCATGATGAAGGTCTCTAAAGGAGCTATGCACCTAATCCTGAGTCTGGAGTAGAAACATCCAGAGCCACCGCCAACAGGCGTGTGCAGGAAATGGGCTACAGGCGCCGCATTCCCCAGGTCAGCCACTTTAGAACCAGAAACAGCAGCAGAGGCGCCTGACCTGGGCTACAGAGAAGCAGCTCTGGACTGTTGCTCAGTTTTACACGTCATTTGGAAATCAAGGTGCCAGAGTCTGGTGGAAGACTGGGGAGAAGGAAACGCCAAAATGCCAGAAGTCCAGAGTCAGTAGCCACAGTCAGTGATGGTCTGGGGCGCCATGTCAGCTGCTGGTGTTGGTCCACTGGGTTTTATCCAGGCCAGGATCAATGCAGCTATCTGGAGATTTTGGAGCACTTCATGCTTCCATCTGCTGAAAAGCTTCATGGAGATGAAGACGACCTGGCAGCTGCTCACAGAGCCAAAACCACTGGTAAATGGTTTACTGGTATCACTGGACTCAATTGGCCTGCCAACTCTCCTGACCTGAACCTCATAGAGAATCTGTGGATATTGTGAAGAGAAAGTTGAGAGATCCAAGACCAAAAACTGTGGATGAGCTAAAGGCTAAACGCTATGGAAGCATCCTGGGCCTCCATGACACCTCAGCAGGCTGATAGCCTCCATGCCACGCCGCGTTGAAGCAGCCACTTCTGCTAAAGGATTCCCACCAAGTATTGAGGGCATAACTGTACAGAATTATTTGAAGGTCGACTTTTGTATTAAGAACACTTTTCTTTTATTGGTCGGATGAAATACGCTAATTTTATGCCAAAACATACTTTAAACTACCTCAACGGATGTGTATCCCTTTAGTCATGTATAAAAAAAAATGTAATGACATACTTGTTGGTGTTTTTTTAAGCATGTGGTGATCTGACCTTAAATAGGTTTTTTTTAAAGAGATAAACCCGAATCTGACGCCTTGCGCTGCGTATTAACTATAGGTATGCTGATCTGACAGAACAGCGGCTCAGGCTGACTGGATTTGACCTGCCTGACCTCTGTGTTCATACCTATATTAGACGCCGTGCTCTCGCTTGACGTCCCCGTTTTATCCCTCTGTCTCCATGGAGACGCCCTCCTCTCATCCTGGTGAGACATCTGCAGGAACATCACGCTTCCTTCTTGTAGCCAATGAACGGCCTCCTCGCCTTAGTTCACGCATCACTTCTTAGGGCGGAACTAAATCATCCTGTAAATATTGTGCACCATATTAAATGAATAAGGAGGTGATTCATTGTGTATTTTCACACTTCAAACCCAAACATCAACAATCTAACAAAAATGGACCAAATAAATGAAAGGAGCAACTAAATCCAAGCAGGACCTCCTGAGCTCCGCAGCTGCTGCTGTCACAGGTGGACGGTTGGGTTTATCATGGTTTTATTTGCTGTTTCCGTGGCGTTAATGATCATTTATTGGACATTCTGCAGTTTTAACCCATATAACCATTAATTTAAAGGGTCAGTAACAGAGAAATACAGTTTCTATTCAGGGATCATTTATTAAATGAGCCATTGAAAGGCTTGATGTCATGGAGGAGTTTGCTGCTTGTTTGCTGGATTTCATAGATCAGATCGGACCAGCTTTAGTGTCAGTGCTGTCTGGTAGATCATATTACTTGCTAAAGAATATTTTTTAGCTTTATTTGGACTGATAGTTTATTTATCAGTGCTACTAAAAAAATGTGACCTGAATTAAAACATGTCAGTCAGCGGGACCTGGGCCAAGGGGCCCCTCCTGAAAGGTGGCGACAAGTGTCTCAGAAGGGATCATAAAAACAAAGTTAGTGCCATTTGTTTATGATGTTATAACATGTTTTATGTTTTTGTTCAAATTAATTATCAGTTTTAAATAAGACGATGGCTGCAAATGTGACTCCCTGTGGCCAGTTAACGTTTAGCAAAGCAGTGGAGAAGAAACGCAGCATCCTGTGTGGCCTGTGAGCCGCTCTGCTTCCTTTAGTCGTCACCAACGTTACAAAGCTTGACCTCATTTTGCTTCTTTTCTGTTTTTTGCTCCAGTCTGAAAAACATTTCGCAGACAAGAAGTTATTTCTCAGCTCATTGAGACGATTTGATCCTTTTGATGAAAAGTTGCGGTTCTTCCCTTTAGCGTCTTCCATCTGGGTCTGATTCAGGGTCTCTAACACTTAGAGACGGACGTTCTGCTGTTGGAGGCTTTTAGTGATGAACCTCCAAAACAGACAATAAATCTGATCAAATATTTCCATATTTTAAGTTCCTACGATGTTTTTAATTGAAGAAACTAAATAGCATTTTTTATCAACTATATGTTAAAGTCATATATGAATGTTTCTTTTTTTAATCCCTTTCATTTCCTGTTCTGTTTTACATCAGGAAATGCTTCTGTTCCTTCATCATCTGGTCGGTGAAGCTGCGCAGTAAACAGCTTTTCTGCTTTGCACTAAACTACAGTTTTAATTTTCTCCAGGTACCGCGCCGTGGTTCGGACCAACCGGAGGCTGAGGGGGAGCCAGTTCCTGCAGCCCCCTATTCCTCAGTTAGAGATCCCAGCTGTGACGCCCCCACTCCCATTACTGGAGGAGGTGGAGCCACCTCCTATACAAACTCCTTTGAACAGATCCAGTGGGTTCAGGTTATCCTCCAAGAGGCTGTGGAGAGGCCTGCAGCAGGTACCACTAACAGCAAACACCCAACGGCTTCTATTTAGCTCTGACATGGCGGCAACCAGACTTTACATACGTAGACGACTCATTGGACTAGAGGGCGGCCATCTTGGATCAGACCAGCTGCTGTCAGAATGAATAGGAGGCGCCTTAGATCTCTATTTAATCACATGAAAGATGAGTCAGAGATAATTATTGCAATAATCTCTTTCATGTCACAACCACTTAAAATAACTAATTTAAAAATGACCTTTCAGTTAGATTACACAGATTTATTGATTAAAAACATTTTAACTGAACTCAAACCGGATGAGATATAATTAAATATTAATGATAATCACAAAGTTTTATATTAATATATTATAAGATTGTTTTGCAAATATTATATATTTATATAGTTTATTATTTTTCATTATTTTTAAGGATTGCTCTTTGATAATAATAATTTCTTACAAAAGAAAGTAAAGTTATTTTGTTTTTTATTAATTTTATGTTAATTTTTATTTATTTTTTGTCATTGTCCAGACATTTTTGTCAAATCGTAGTGAATGGTAAATTGATGTTGTGTCTAAAGGCTTTTTGTCCTTATAAACTTGTCTAAACTTCTTCAAAAACTCTTTTTCAAACTATTTTTTTTATTCATTATTTATGCATATGTGAACATTCCTGTTCTTTAATCAGCTAATACGTGTCATACATACGTCTTTTAGGTGGATGTGACATGTAAGAGTTTATTGTAAAATTATCTCTGACTCGTCTTTAATGTGATTAAATTGAGATCTAAGGCGCCTCCTATTCACTCTGACAGCAGCTGTCTGAACTGTGGTCTGATCCAAGATGGCCGCCCTTTAGACACGTTGGCCTCGCTCTCGACAGCGTCCAATGAGGCTTGTATGGAGGCAATGGAGTCTTTGGGGCAGACGACACCTCCTGCAGCAGGAAATCCGATGGTCATGTGACCACATTTCATCCCATGTTATAAAACCTGAAGCTGGAAATTTGTTCCCATTTAAACTTCTGTGAGTCATGAAGAAATCCTGTGAAATGTGGAAACATGAGAGTTAAATATCTCCCTGTTTATGATCATGTGGAAGTATGTGATTCACATGTATATCATATGTGTTTCACATGAGTTTTTAAAACCATGAATTGTTAGAAATTCCCACGTTCACCTCATGCTAAATTCCCTGGTGGAACACACCAATCTTCACGCTGTAATTGTGCAGCCGTGAGTTGTTTTCCTGTGAGGGAGAACCTGCAGAGGACTTTCTTTGTGTCTGCCTGACTTCATTGTTTGGATTACAGGAGCCTCGTTTTTCCAAGTCGGACCTGAACCTGCTTCAGCTGATCAAAGCAGGGAAGGAGGGGGTCTTCTACCAGGCCAGGATGAACAGAGGAACGTGTAAAGGCCACAGCATGTTCACCTGCAAGATCAGCAAGGAAGGTACATCACAAACATATGGCTGCATTTTAACTGGAGACTTCAGAGTTCCTCTCCTTCTGGGCCCCCCCTCTGGGGTCGGGGTCCTGCTATTTTTGGGCGTCTCTCTGCTCAAACTCACCTTAGCCAACCAGATCAGTCAGGATCTGCTTAATGTGTTCCATCTAAAGTTTAGCTTCTGCTGAAAATTCATTAATACCTGTGTTGGATTCCAGAGGTTGCGTTTGGTTACGGAGTCAAACAGGTCCTGGCCAGCTAATGTCTGTCCAGCTGATATATGGTGTTAGGATTTTAAGTTCAATGCCAAGTAGGATGTCACATTAATGTTGGGATTTGGTCACTCCTCTGTGGGCTGCCATGTGACTTGCCTGTTGAGGCCTTGGCTGAAAAATTGGGGGCACAGAGGTCCCCCAGCTGTTATTCACCAAAGCTGCATGTTCTCCTCTGGTCATCCTGTCAAGATGAAATATGGACACTGCTTCCCAATGTTCAAAAACCATGATCATATGGCACAGCAGTGGCTAGCTATGTCTGGATGGCTAATGCTCTTTGTAACTAAGAGGTTGAGTTAGCTGGGATATTTATATAAAAATATGATTTATTTCTAGATTTATTTTGAGTCATATGTCTGTTACTATGCAGGTTTTTAATAATAAATAATAAACTTTATTGAGAAATTCCCTCAGTGCATTTAACCCCTCCCCTTGG
>NW_015150782.1:502859-504073 GCF_000732505.1 Cyprinodon variegatus
TTACTTTTGTGTGTTTTTGTCAGGCAGAAATTTATTTATACCCCCTTAAGGTGTAAGAGGTTAAAACATTCTTTACTTTGGCTTCTTTACTGCTAATGAAGTTAGCAACAGGCTAATATGAACCTGAATATTTAGTTTTTTTTAAGGACTGACTCCACCATGTGTCTCCAACTGAAGGTTTGTAATTGTCAGATTAGAACACCCATAGTCAATACCCATGAGCAAGACGTCCGATTTAGTTTTTAGTTTTGTACGAAAAATAAACTTTAAACTACCTCAACGGGCGTGTTTCCCTTTAGTCATGTACAAAAAAACAAAACAATTTAAGGTCAGATTGCCACACGCTTCACAAAACACCAAAAAGTGAGTAATTAAATTGTTTTTTTCGAACAAAACTCAAGGGATAAATTGGTGTTAACTCTGGGTATGCTGGTCTGACCGGGTATGCTGGTCTGACAGAACACCAGCCCTAAAGATCCCATATGGAGTCATCATGTCATAAACTAGAGGAATATGTTCTTCTAAAGTGGCTAAAGCTGCTCACTAAATGGAAGTAAAGTTATCAGAAAGCTGCGTTCTGCTTGGAAATGAAACTAAAGTTTTGATTTATGCAGCTACACCTTTTGAAATCGATGATGCTTAAGTTTGCTTTTCTGGAAATGAGTTTGACTCCCCTGCTCTAGATCTTTGTCAGACTGTGGCTATATTTATCTTGTGTGCAGATCGTTCACTGTGACCTAGCTCTGAGGAACATCATGGTCAACAGGTTTCCATGGGAGGTAAAACTGGCAGAGTTCGGTCTGGCCCGAGACTTGACCCGCATGGCGAGCCGCCGCCGCAGCAGCCGTTGGAGAAACCAAAGAGTAAGAAAAAAAAAACATCTTCTAGAGAAATTGACCATCGGATTGGAACAGAGTCCTTCTGAGGACGCTTGTCTCTGTAAAGAAGTGACGGAGCTGTGGTGCATACAGGTAGACGAAGAGCTGGACTTCATCTGCAGGAGTCCTGCAGCAGAAACTTCTCGTTAATGACCTGAACGAGACGTTTTACATGAAAACCTTTGGAGGAAATATTCTTCACCTCATTTATTCCTTCTTTGCTGCGTATTTTGTCTAGATGTTGATTTCTAGAATATGAGGCATCCCTTCTGTATTGAAAGGAATCTAAACCGGTTATTGTTGTCCTGGCTGGATGGGCGAGGTCTTCTGTTCCCC
>NW_015150782.1:505932-507857 GCF_000732505.1 Cyprinodon variegatus
CCAGCGGATTGTTTTTATTTTTTTGGAATGACTGACCTGGATGACTGAGAATCTTCACCAGCACGTTTCCAAAAGGAGCGCTGCAAAAAGATCTAGAAATAAGTAACATCTTCTTCAATTAAGTGTATTTACTCTTAATTCAGTGATAAATCAGATGATCTGCCAATGGAATGAGTTGTTTTACTCTTAAAATAAGATAATTAGATAATATGCACTTGAAATATGACAATGCAATTATTTTCTTTCATATTTTCAGTGCAAGTAATCTCACTTTCCTCAATTCAAGAAAAAAATGAAGTGCAGTGAACCAACGTTTTTATTCAGACCTGATAACTGAGGAGCTGTTCTGTATTTTTTCAGGTGGAATTGCTTCTAAAACTCTGGTTTAATCAGGTTGAAAACAAACGTCTCTGGTGCAGTCATGTCTGCTGCAGAGAAGTTTCTAATCAGATCAATCTGTGATTTGTTTTAAAGTTGTTTGAAACTAACATTGCTTTTCATTTCCCTATAATACTGTTAAGGTTCAACCCTTTTAGCACCGGTTTATCTCCTCTTCCCTTCATTTTTTGGCCTTAAACACGCCTCATGTTTGGTTCCTGGTTTTGCGCCATTAGCTGTTTTCTGCAGCTTTATTCTGATCCGTTCTTTAGATGAGCTAACAGGTGGGACCCTGCAGAGCTTTTTTCCTTCACTCTGCATTCACACACTCTGCTCTCCGTCTCTCAGATGGAAGATGAAAACATTGCGTGTTTGTGGGGGGTGGTGTGGTTGACGTTGTTTAGAACAGGAAGCAGCCCCTTTGTAGCCCTGCAGCCTGAAAGCTGCAGGCGTGGCCATGCCAGTCTGAAGTGATGCTGAATGCAGAATGAATTTCTCCTCCATCCTGGAGGTTCTGCTGCTTCCTTTGTCCTTCTGCTGCAGCCTGTGAGTTCTGGTGTCAGAGAATAAGCAGCTTCTTCAGCCTCTAAACATCAACACACCTTTTCCACTCTGTGTTGTGTACAGACCCGCGTGCCGCTGCGCTGGTACCCTCCTGAATACTTCAAGAACAACTACTACAGCTTCAAAGGAGACGTATGGGCGTTCGGCATCGTGCTGTGGGAGATGCAGACCTTTGGTAGGTGGGCAGTTCAAAGCTGCAGAACGGGAGGTAAAATGCGTGAGAAGGCCTGCTGCAGTTAGAGATGCTTCACTTTCACTGGGATCACTCTGAAAGATTCACATTTTCTTTCTTTCTTTCTTACATTTCCATCTTTAGTATCTCTGTAACTGTTAAAATTCCATAAAATATCAGGATTAAAGAGTCGATCAACTAAGGAAAGAAAATGGCAACCTTTCTCTGTGATGTTTACAGCATTTTAAAACATTTAAACTGTGATCCATGTTGAGTTAAAGGGACAGCGTTCAATGAATGCTGACATCTGGTGGTCAAACTGGAGATTGCAGCTGATAATTAGGTTCCAGTTTAAGGTCCTTTAACAAACTGTAGAGTATATCCTCTATTATGGAGACGGCGAGCTGTTAGATATCATTATCCCAGAAAAAAACAAAAACTTTAGAGAATGTTTTCTACTCTATTTAGTAAAATTCACTTCACTAAAAACTGTGATAAATGTACCAACTGTGACCTTAAGGCTCTCTTCAAAAACATAGATTATAATGTTAAACATCAGGGCTCCGTTTCATGAACCAGGTTTACCGAAAACTTTACGTTTACTAAACCAGAGTTTCCTCATCACCTGTTTCTGTTGCCATAGTAACATCCTCCCAGAGCTAACCTGGTCAGCAGCAGGTTTGCTTCAGTAAACTCAGAGTCCTCTGTCTCCTCGTTCTCCTTACAGCAGCTGATCATGCTGTTTTATTTCCTGATTTAGTCAGATTTCTGCTGCAGTTTTGTGCATTAAAAAAATAAATAAATATATATA
>NW_015150782.1:509292-512767 GCF_000732505.1 Cyprinodon variegatus
ATTACGTTACTGTTGGTCATCTGTCCATCATAGTATAAAGCCCGCCCTGACAATTTGATTGGATCGCCTGACAGTGGGCGATAATACTCGCGCTACTATGGAGCAAAGCCAGACCGAACTTCCCCGAACTCAAACCTTGTGGGCGGGACTAAGTTCGGAATGGCACCCAGGCTAGTTAAACTTCGACAGATACAGTTTTTTTTTATCTTTGGTTGAAAGCTCTGGATTTACCGATGGATCTACGTTCCCACCCTCACCTATAAGCATGAGATCTGGGAAACGACCCAAAGGACAAGATGGCGAATACAAGCGGCCAAACTGAGTTTGGTCGCACCCTTCCAGATGGGGTGAGGAGCTCAGTTACCCGGGAGCTCAGAGTAAAGTCGCAGCTCCTCCACGTCTAAAGGAGCCAGCTGGGGAGGCTCGGGTATCTGTACCTGATGCCTCCTGGTCGCCTCCCTCAGGTGGTGTCCCAGACATGTCCCATTGGGAGGAGGCCTGGTGGAAGGACCAGGACCCGCTGGAGGGACGATGTCTCTGAGCTGACCTGGTGTCGCCTCAGGGAGCAGCTGGAGGAGGTGTGTGTGAATCAGGAAGTCTGGGCATCTCTGCCTCTGCGACCCGGCGCCAGATAAAGAGGAAGAAAGTGGATGGATTGTAACAAAGCTGACCTCTAAAGAAGAGATAATCTTTAGTTTATAATCATAATGGTCTTAACTGGGTGAATATTTTCAGCTAACAGTGATTCCTCAGCTCTGCTTTTCCACCAAGCTGCACCAGGACTGTCCTTTCTTCACTGTAATCCACCGGTGCAGAGCTTGCTCTGCCATCAAATGCCTCCGTTTGTTATGACATGTAAGCGAAAGGAGAATAGAAAGGCTGAAGGATGACCTGAAGGTCGGCTGGAAGTCCAGCCACCAGCAGAGGCTGCTGCAGAGTTATTTCCATTGATCAACCACCTTTCTGATGGATTGTGCAGCAAAAGGAGAAATATTTGAAAGGCTGAGAGCCACAGTAGGATCTGTGTGGTTCTAACGGGGACGCCAAAGCTATCCTCATGCAAACAGGGCGGGCTCACTGTGGAGAGAGAGAGCTATGTCACAGACAGGATCTACCAGGTGTCCCAAACATCCAGAGGAAACAGGTGGAGGAAGAANAAACAGGGCGGGCTCACTGTGGAGAGAGAGAGCTATGTCACAGACAGGATCTACCAGGTGTCCCAAACATCCAGAGGAAACAGGTGGAGGAAGAACAACCTACAAACTGGTTTATTCCTCATCAGTCGGATCAGCTGGCTAGAAATGCAGACGCTATGAGGAGAAATCCGCTCCTGCATAAAACAAGGCTTTGTTTGGCTACTATAAAAAACCTGGAATTAAATGTTATTTCTGACATTTGAATTTAAAAAGCTTCCTGGATGGAAGAGAAATGTCTTCAAACTTGTAAACAAAGTCCAGTGGATTTATTTTTAGCTGTTTTGGACTGACTATGACCTGGATGACTGAGAACCTTCACCAGTAGGTTCCTTATCCAACGTTTGTTATAGATATAATGTTGGAGTAATACTTGCTGCACTTAGAAACTGTTTCTGCTCTAAAACATGAGAACAGTTCCTGACAGCGGAAACATGAAAATAAGAGAATAAAGTGTGCTTGACTTTTTACAGGCTTCACATTATGCGTGACTGCTGGCAGGAGCCTCACACCCTCAGACCCTCCTTCAAGGAAATCGTGTCCATGCTGGAGAACATCATGGAGAACGATGCTGTAAGCAGCCGCCTGCTCTGTTTAAAATCAACCATTAAAAATGAACCAAACCAGCTTCTGCTCCCAGTCTGCAGATTCTATGCTTGTTCTGATGGACTGGATGCTTTCTGTTTTTTGCAGGACTACGTAGATGTGGACAGTCCACAGAGTCTGGTGAGAGAGGCCGACTATCATGAAGCTAAAAGTCTTCGAGGGAGCGTCTCCTTGAAAGAAGAACATGGGGCTTAAATTTTACCAAAGCTGGAGAATTTAATCTCTGAAGAAAACCTTTTAGTTTGAGCGCTTTGTTGAGTCCTAACCTTCTGTTTCCTGTATTTTCCTAAACTTGTTAATATATTGTTAATTTCATTAAAGCAACATTTTAACGTTTCTGGTGTTTATTAGACTTTTCTTTTTGCAGCACATGATGCATGTCTATTTAAAAGACAAGTCTGGTCGGCAAAGAATAACCAATGGATCATTATTTATACCTAAGACTAATATATTCGCAGTTATTTAATGAATTTAGCGTTAATCAGTAAAAAAATAAAAGCAATAATTTTCATCTCGATCACTGAGTCTGGGAGCGGCCATTTTTGCCAAAACACAGTAGCCCCTCCCTCCTGCCATCTTCCAGCAGTGACGTCACGGTGCGGTAAGCCTAGCGCCATTCTCCCCGCTTTCCAAGCTAAATCAATGGGAACTACNCTGTCGTCATGGTGACTCATTGAATCGGTGCTCCACTGATAATGGCTTTCCTCCTTGTTGTGCACGTTTAGTTCTGAGTGGACCTGGTTAAAACTAATTGAACTAATTGATAGCAGCCGTTGTGAAACCGAACACTCAGAGTTCCCGACTTTAGGCTGGATCAATTTAGAGATGAGGATTTAAATCTGAGTTTGTTAATCCTGCTTCATGAAACGGATCCCAGAGGGAGTTTAGAGAATCATCCGTGTTTTGAACTAATTAAATAAAGTGTGACATTTGATCATCAATATGATCGATCAGCAGAAAATGAAACTGTTCCTAAGTTTGTTCAGCTCATGAAGATGTTTAATTTCCAGGAACGTTACCGTACCCAAACCTGGAGACATCAGAGGAGGTGGTCTTCCACATCTGCATGGGTCATAAGAACACCAACCCTGAAGGATGCAGAGCTGAAATGTAAGCAGAACCCGTCAGGATGGCGGATGTCAACAGGTTTTACTAACCTTTAAAAAGTTACCTCTGTGCTTCGTGTTAGATTGATGGCTAACTGGATTTAAATCAGCTTAGAAGGTTTTTATGGTTCAACTTCATGTCAGGACAGTCCCTTCATCAGCTGATTAGCAATCTGGTTAAAGATTATGGCTGTTAAACTGGGACAGAAACTGTTTTTTTAATCTCTGGCAAGAAAGCTCTGGATTTACCGATGGATCTACGTTCTCACCCTCACCTATAAGCATGAGATCTGGGAAACGACCCAAAGGACAAGATGGCGAATACGAGCGGCCAAACTGAGTTTCCTTGGCAGGGTGTTTGGTCGCACCCTTCCAGATGGGGTGAGGAGCTCAGTTACCCGGGAGGAGCTCAGAGTAAAGTCACAGCTCCTCCACGTCTAAAGGAGCCAGCTGAGGAGGCTCGGGTATCTGTACCTGATGCCTCCTGGTCGCCTCCCTCAGGAGGTGTCCCAGACATGTCCCATTGGGAGGAGGCCTGGTGGAAGGACCAGGACCCGCTGGAAGGACGAT
>NW_015150782.1:515470-517425 GCF_000732505.1 Cyprinodon variegatus
AAAACATAGTAACATAATTTAGCTCATTTTCTCCACACTTGGGGGCTTTCTTCTAACACTTAGGGAGAAAACGATAAATGTAAATGTTAAATCTATATGTAGATATATCTGTTTAAATCTTATATCTATAAACAGATGATGTATTTTTTCTGTAAATCTTAAATCTATGTGTAAATATCCAAATAGATCTTAAATCCACACCCCAGTTGAGGGGGTGGGGGTGGCTGGGTCAGATGAGAGGCCTCCTCCTATTGGTTCCAGTGGGTTGGGGGCGTGGCCACACGGTCAGTATATCTTCTAAAGATTTAAATCTGACATCTAGGATTTAGACTCAGAGGAAAATATAGATGTATATATAAAAGATGTAGCTATAAGTTATAGAATCAACAGTAGGATTTTTCAGTTTGGATCTTGTGTAGCCAGGAAGGGGTGGTGCGTTCAGGGACACCTCTGCCTGTCAGCCAATAGGAGGCCGGCATTGAACGTGCGTTTTTACGCCACAGGTCGCGGCGGACTTTTGGACCCTGATTCTTCCCTCTGTCTGCTCCTGGCGCGCGCACAGAAAATGGCTCTTCGTGTTTTAGAAATCATCTTTTTCTTTTATTTTGCATCTCATATTCCCATAACCCTGTTGATTGACCTGCAGGCCCTGCTGCCCGGACATGTTTACCCCCAGCCGGTAAGTCCCCCCCCCTCCCTCTGTGTGGCCCCAGGGCCCCTCCAGCTCCCTGAGTTTTCATCCAGTTCTCCCATCAGCTGAGGGACCTTCTGAGCTGGTATGCTGAGGAGTTCAAGGACCCCATGGTGCTGGACCCCCCCCACTGGTTCAAGTCCTTCGTGTTCTGTGAGGCTGTGCTGCAGATGCCTTTCTTTCCCATCGCAGCTTATGCTTTCCTGAAAGGTGAGTGCTGAATGCATGGGAAGGACTTTCACCAAAGGAACCTTTAAATGAGAGAAAGTCTGACAGTAACACCTGGTGTTCAGCTGCAGGTTTAGATTAGATCAGATTATAATCTGGAAGGGGTGTCCTCTGCTACTTGAGAGCAGAGGTGTTAAAGTATTCATGTTTATTCCTCCAGTTTAAATCCTGCTGTTTGAGAACATTTTATAGAAGTTAGAGGATAAAACAAAAAAGTCGCATTTTTAAAAATGCTTAAAGAGTAAAAGTAAAAGTAAAAACTGTTAAGTCCAGAAGCTTTACTGCTCTACTTAGAGGAACATTTTCTGCAATGCTGGATGATAACTTCCTTAGACTTCCACCATTTTGGTTTGTGGTTAGCAACAAGTTGGGGCAGCACCGAGACCAAACACAAAGAAATTGTCTGGATGAAACTAATAATTGTACTGAAATATCAACAGGCCATAATGAAAATGAGCTTATATGAAACAAGAATAAAACAAGTGTATTTTTAAACTGTAAGGAGTAGAAAGTAAAAAGTTAAGTATAGAAAGTCAACATGTCTGCTTCAGTAAAGTCTTTGTACTTTGTTAGCTGACGTCTCTGAGCGTGTGGCGCTGCTGCCATTAGGGATAAAAATGTTATCGGTAGATTGATAAGGTTTAAATCAGGGCCGGTCCGCCCCTCCCATAGAAATGGAGTTAGTTGACCTTCAGTTCGTGGTCAGATGATCGGATCACTTCTTCACCGCAGCTCCAGCTTCTGCAGGCAACATCTGGCTTTACTGGAAGAACATTCAGCTGATCTATGGGAAGGTTTCTGTGCTTCATACTTTTGGTTCAGCAATGTTCAAATTTAACCTGTGGCAAGAACAACAAACACATTACAGTTTAGATCCATAAAAATGAAAGTAAACCAACGAACCAGACAAAAATCACATCAACAGGAAAATATTAAACTGAATCTTTGGTCTAAATATAGGTTTGTTAAACTGATCCTTCCTCGTCTGTCGGTCTGGCTCCAAGTTTAATAATCTAAGTAATGATTTCTACATCCT
>NW_015150782.1:519538-522132 GCF_000732505.1 Cyprinodon variegatus
AGCCTGAGAACTCAACCTGTCAGGCTGCTAAAGTCAGACAGAATTTCTTTGAGTTGATCTCAGGTTTTCCATTCAGCTGGTTAAAGTTGGCATGTTAGCTCTTTAGCTTAATGATTGGTGTGCAGCCTGGTTCTGCTCCTGCTGATCGCTCTCCTCCTGCAGGTGGCTGTACGTGGATCCGGACTCCGGCCATCCTTTACTCCACACATGTTGCCACCACGCTGATCCCCATCCTGGCTCATATCCTCTTCCATCAGTTCCCCACCAAACCCCACCCCGGCCCCCAGACTGACAGAGAGCGCTGGCTGCTGGTCTCCATCTACGCGCCCTACCTGCTGGTCCCGCTGCTGCTGCTGCTCACCATGCTGCTGTCCTCCAAATATAACCCCGCCTCCAAAGCTGGGAGCACGTCAGGAAAAGCCAAGAAGAAGAACTGAATCCTTCACCGAACTCTGATGTTTACCTCGGTTGTAGAAGATCTCCTCGTGTCCTGCAAAGCTCGATTTAAAAGCTCATCCAAGACTGAAGGCCAAACCATGTCAGGCCTTCACTATTATTCTTTTATGAAGCTATTTGTGCTCCTTATTAGTTTTATCTGTTAAAATGACACCTTTAATTTAGATTGAAAAAACAGAAGCTTTCTGAAACTTTGGAGGAACGTCAGTCTGATGAAGATAAACTGGGTTTAATTGGTTTAATTGTTCTAATATTTCTTTCACCCCATTGTGCCTTAAAATGTTTCACATTTCTATCACCTTAATGCATTTATTGTGATAAATCTGCATCAGTTTCTTTCTACATAATAGCATAACGCTTCAGATAAATTAATGTTTTTTATGATCAAATTTTACAAATAAAAATCTAGTTTGGAGTGAATTTCTTCAGCTCTATTTAGTGTGATGCTTAAAATAAAATCCAGTGCAGCCTTCAGAGGTCCCTTCATCTGCAAACTGAGCTCTTTGGTGTTTAATCAAACCTTCTGACCGAAGCTGCAGAGTTTTAACACAGAACATTGGTCCATGTGTCTCTGTCTGTGTGCTGGAAGAATAAAGCTGCACATCCTGCTGAACTAAAGAATTATGCTGCAGGAAATCATTCCTTCGTTAGAGTCAGCGGGCAGAGGAGCACTGCAAAAAATACAAATCTGTCATTTTTTTTATTTCATTTTCAAATTTAGTTTTCAAATGTTCAAAAACAGCACAGCCTCTCCTGCCTCCTGGTTTATGTTCGATTTGATACCAAAATGTGTTTATACACTGCAAAAAGGATCTAGAAATAAGTACAAATTTACTATTTACCTGCTAAAATTAAGAGTAAATACATTTAATTTAAGAAAAACGTCCTTCTAGGTTGTTTTTGCATTGAGGGAAATTTAGCAGAGCTGCATGGCGGAGAAAGGAGACGTGTCTGAATCAAAGTTAAGCTTTAACTAATGAGTAAAGATGCTTCAGACCTGCAGCTGTGATTGAAGTTAAAGTGGGTTACTGCTGCACATGACCTCAGCAGGGGAGGAGCTGCTGATCAAACTGGCAGCAGGAGGGAGCGCATGTGGAGGTCTGCTGGGTAGGAAAACTCTGCACAGCATCAGCTGCAGGAATCCTGCCTCCTCATCCGAGTTATGAAGCTTTTTCTGAATTCTGCCATCAGACTAAACTCTGCTCAGCATGTATGAAGAACATCCAGCACAGAGAGGTTAGCGAAGCATTTAAAGGCATTTTGCTGCAGCCTGTAGATTTATATGAACTTCAATCAACAGGAAGCTGTCCAGATTCCCCAGGTGAATATTAAAAGCCAAGACAATAAAACTGGTTCTGAGTTTAATATTAAAAGCTCCAAATATGGGCTAAGATTAAAACATCAATAGATATCAGTGATATTCTGAATCGAGATCAGTGAGAGGTTAGGAGGCAGAGGAGGAGCTAAATATTAGCAGCATTTAGTGAGATCAAATGTTAGGAGACTGATTAAGTTCAGTCTGAGTCAGATGAACACAGACTCAGTTTGCTAAAATAACAGCTGCTGATTACATTCATTAAAAATAAATTTTTCACTTCAGTTCATAATAAACTTTATGGAAATTAAAGCTAATTTGGGGATTAGTTCATAGAGGCTCAGAGGCAGCCATGTTGGTTCAGCCTGTAACTGTTGGGTTGCTGGTTTCAATCCTGTCTCAGTGGTTATGATGCCTTGCCTGCTGGCCCACTGGTGCCGATGGTTTGGCTTCCATCTGTCTGTAGCTACAGAGAAGTTCACCCCATCACATGATGAATGAATGAATGAATGAGTGTGAGGAGTGGAGAGCTTTGGGGTCCTTGGACTTGATAATAGTAATACTAACATACAGGTAATGTTGTTTTAGTAACTATAGTCAGAAGTTCAGACATATTTAATAATTACATACAGTTAGATTTTTTCTTTTGCCTTTCTGACAATTAAGGTTTTCATAAATTATTTGAGTATTCCATCAAACAAATAAAAGCACAATTTGCGCTTATAGCTGCTAAAGGGTTTTTATTTTACTATTTTAAAGTGTGATGTGCAGTGGGACCACATGCTGAAAGGTTGTGAGTTCGTATCCCGCTGATGCCAGAGAG
>NW_015150782.1:522437-541809 GCF_000732505.1 Cyprinodon variegatus
TGCCAGAGAGCTTCACTGTCACCAGACTGGAGCTCTGGAAACCATCAGTGATCCTAAAAGAAGAGTGAAATGAGGAAAATCAGTGGTGTTGCTGCTGTGACTGGCAGCTGAACCTCCTGATAGAAACTGCACCACTGGGTCCCTCAGATATTACGTAATCCTGGTTTGTTTATCTGCAGAAGGTTCCAGCTTTGTGGATGACTCCTAAAAACACTCAGAGGAATTATTTACTGAGCTGGAGGAACTTTGGTTGTTTTTGTTTTATGATCTGTCATTTTGTTCTTTTTGTGAGGCGGTTTCTCTGTCCTGCTTTTCTCTTTTATTGATTTCCTTCACTTGTGTGACCCTGGGTCTTCAGTCAGGTCTCCCTGTGCTGATCATTGGATGTGTATTCTTTTGCTGTTCTAGGTTCATCTTCATGTTTCTCTGGTCCAAACTGTGTAAACGTATTCTACTCGTTTAATGTCTAGCTTTGAAGCAAAAATATCCTGGGACTGACACCAGACCAGTGACCTGCGGCTCCAGAACCACATGTGACTCTGCATGGGTCAGAGCTGATGGAGTGAGCTGTGTTCTAGCTATAGAGGTAATACAATTGGTATTTTGTGTTGTTTTTCTGCGTGTTTCCAGGGGTGGATTTAGGGAATTTGGGGCCCAAGGCAAAGAAAGGCAGGGGGCCCTCTGAATGGAGAAGACAACTCAGAACAGCCCCATTCTCCAGATAGAGAAATGTTAATAGAGTAGACATCCATTATCTGTTCTAGGTTGTGTCCCTCTCTTCTTGTCCCTTTTCTTCTTGTTTTCCTCTCTATGTTTTGTACTCAGCTGACTTTTCATGCTGTCTCTAAAGGAATGAAAGATTTTTTCCAAGCACTAAGCTCACTTAGCTGATTGCTCCTTCCTGTGTTTCCAAAAAGGCCAAAGTAAATAACCCAGTCCTTCTTTTCACTGTAGACAAGCCATGATCTGCTTATCTGTTCTCCATTTTTCATTTGGATGAAATAATAGCTCCTCATTAGATCACTAATCCTGACAAATATTCTTTTTTCCTGAGCAAACAGGGAGAAGCTATCTGAGAGTCATTGCATTAGAGATGCATAAAGCTTAACAGAAAAAACAAAAGTGGTTCAGATGTGTTAAAAAGAAGCATCATCCAAAATTTGGATGCTTTGACCTTTAGGTGCCGGCGAGAAATCCAAATCTGAAAGAGGTGATCCTGGATCATGTGTCCGGTACCCTCCCACTGAAAGAGTTCATATCTCTGCCTTGGGAAGAGCAACACGTTTCCATAGCAACTGATGATCCGGGGCTTTATGTCAAGTGATGCCTCAGTCATGACTGAAGAATGGACATTTGAGCCATTTTTCTATCCCCTTATTACAGAATGTTTCAACTTTTCTTCATTAAAGGTCGATGAGCTCAGCGGCATAGATCCAACCCAAAATCCTTCCTCTGAACCCAGTCTAGAAAAATATGTTCTATAGAGTAATAAAGCATTCAAAGTGTTTCCTCTTTGGGACATTTTACAGTCAAACTCTTAAACCCCCCTGAACGTTTTGACACTTTTATTTTCTGCCACTAGAGGTCGCCAAACCTTAATTCTGTTCCTCTGTTTTATCATTTTTGTTGCTGTTGTTTAAGATAAATTGTTTTACAAAGTGTGCCATGTTGCATCTCTGTAGGACTGTTTACATTTTATTATATATGTATTCATATTTCCCAAGCCTTTTTTTTTATAAATAAGCCTTTAAATTGACTTGAGCAACATGGCTGTGTACCTTCATTAATGAGTCACAGCGTGTAGGCTGTCTTATAAACAGTAAATCACGCGTTATAAAGTAGAGCAGCTGAGATTATAAATATCTGATTTGTGTTTTAGCCGTATTTCATCTTGCTTCTGTAGGGACTAGATGTTGCGGCGGAAGGACATCACGCGTGTTCCGCGGTGGGCAGCGTATAAAAGCTGAACATGGCTCTATTTCTGGCTATTGTTGTTTGACTGAGAGAAGGACAGGTGGACAGTGGGACAGAGGGACATCCTGGAGCCTCGCGGTTTATCTTCGCTGCTTTAATGAGCAGTTTGGGACATAAAGTAATGAATTATTGAAGCTGTCGCTCAGAGGAAAGATTCAGTTTTGTTTTACAGCGGAGGGAAGATGCTCCGCGCACGCGCCCAATGTTGACGTTTAAACGTTTTATTGTTGGGATGTTTAAGCCGAGTGTTGAACTGCAACCTGCTCGCTGATGTTTGTGGTTTCTGTTGGTGTTTCAGAGGGACGGTGGCCTGTTGGGCTCATGTTATTGTTAGCTGTGGAGAGCAGCTATGAGGCTAGCTGTAGCCGCTAAGGCAGCGCTCTGCAGCTGATCCAGGATCAGGTCCACATCATGTAGACAATCATCCGCTGAGCATCTGGGTCACAGACAGACGGACGGACGCGGCTAAGCTAAGCTAAGCACCGATGCTAACCGATCGGTTGATGTAGGACATCCCGCCGCTCATCCCTGATTCACACCTGAAGGAAACATCGGAGCAGCTGCCATGACTCCTCAGTGAGGCAGGGAGCGGACTCCTTCCTCCTCCTGTGAGGAGAGCAGATCCAGGGTCGGGTCTCCTGGCCCTGTCACCATGGAAACGGTGGGAGACTTTGAGTACAGCAGGAAGGACCTGGTTGGACATGGAGCCTTCGCGGTGGTGTTCAAGGGGAGACACAGGAAGGTAAAGAGAAGAGAATAATAAATAAAATAATCTGATCCTCTCAGCCGAAGATCCAGATGCAAACAGCTGTTTGCTCTTTTTTTCATTCCATTTACTTTGTTGGCTGTAATCGATTATTTATATAATTAGTTAATTCATGAAATGGATGAGTCAGGCAGCAGGGAGTGACGTGCAGAGGTGGGAGGAGCTTCCTCGTTCACCATCCAGGCCCAGCTTATATAACAGCTGCTCAGAGTTCATTCATGCTTCACCTAAAAACAGGATCAGATGATGAGTTGGAAAATAAACCTGACCCCCGTGAAGCATTGCGGTACTGAGGAGATGCATCTGTGATGCAGCAGAGAAAATGTGCATGCACACCACCAGTGCATGCACACTACCAGTGCATGCACTCCACCAGTGCATGCACACTACCAGTGCATGCACTCCACCAGTGCATGCACACTACCAGTGCATGCACACTCCACCAGTGCATGCACACTACCAGTGCATGCACAGAATGATCAGGGTCTCCATCATCAGGCAGCTCAGATGCTCCTGTTGCTAGAAGCCATGCATGGATGCAGGCAGGCCGCCATGTTGGCCTCTGTGGTTTTATATAATAACACCTGAATGATGCAGTCCAACCTATTTGCAGCAGGCTCTCCATAAAGGTCAGGACCTCCTGACTGCCTCCTTTCTCAGGATGTTGAGTTTTAAATGAGCTGTGATCCGTTGCTTCTTCCACACACTATTCAGACTTTCAGAAGATATGGAGGCAGAACTACTGACCAGACATGACACACAGGCCCATAAGGGAAAACAATAATAATTGAACTTTATTGATCCACAGTGGAGAAATTCCCTCTGCATTTAACCCCTCCCCTTGGGGAGCAGTGGGCTGCCATGGTGCGGCACTCGGGGAGCAGTGTGAGGTTTAAGGACCTGGAGTGCAGGCTGCAGGATCAAACCGGGTACTTGCAAACTTTTCAGAGCTGTTACCACTAGTGCTCTGACCACTAGGCCATCACTCCAACATTTATCACAGCATTTAGCAGCAGATAAAGTGAATTTTACAAGATAGAGTAGAAAACATGCTCTAAGGATCGGGGCTCGAACTCAGAACCTCAGGATTCCAGGTCTGTGCCCTAACCACTATGCAGCCACTCTAAAATAAACCTAAAAGGACAGAAAACTTGTTTAGTCAGGAGGTTCTGACTTTTTCAGTGCAATCTTAGCATTTTGCAGCCATTGGTATGATAGAAAATCCCTGGTTTAAGTCCTTAATGGAGCCTGTCTGCATCCACTTCTTTCTCTTAAATCCTCCTGTTTTTCTGATGGACTGGTGGGCGACCTGCACCCAGATTCCTGCAGGAGATGTGCAGCGTGTCCTCTGCAGCCCTGCACTGATTAGGAAATGTTTTAATGAACAAGAAGCTGTTAGGTGTTGTTTTGATTTTATCAACAAAAGGGATTAGAAGATGGGGTGGTGTATTTGGAGTTTTTTTTTTTTTTTAAATAATCAAAAACTGCTAAATGTAAATAAAATAATTTAGGAATCCAAAATCTTTAAAGCCATAAAACCAAAGCATAATCTTTCTAAAGATCTAGAAGTTTTTGGGAGGTGGTTTTAATGATCCTGACCATTGAAGGATGGATTGATCCATATTTCCTCCAAATATAGCAGGAAAAAAGCCTCTTGGTTTAAATGAGGAGGGATCAGGGTCCCTGGGGGGCTGCAGGATGAAAGTTTATCCAGTTTGGAGGTCAGATAAAACCACAAAGGCTTTAAGGTTCAGGAAGGACTAATTTTCACCCCATAGATCTGGTTTATCAATGAATGAAGCTGAAGTTGGTCCCTCTGTCCTGCTTTATGACTGCCTGTGGTTTAAACGCTCTTTACCCTTTATAGGGCAAGTTAAGCGTTTTCCATCCCCCCGTCCCTCAGTGAGGTCTAGAAGCTAAAGATCTATATCCAGCCATTCAGCAAAGATTTTGCTACATGGCTGTACATCTCATTTTGGCATTTGACCAATTAGATGAATCCTTGAATGATAGATTATCTACTGGAGAAAAAAAAGTTAACAAGTCAAGAAAAAAAGTTAATTGAAAAGTTAATAAGCCAAGTTAACAATTATACTAAAAATGTCAGTGCCAGTATCAGCTTTAATGCCTGTAAGGTTATTTCACTCTCAGGAGTTTTTTTCATGAATTTCTTCTAGAAGCACTTTTGTTAATTTTCTTAATACATTCGGGCAAGTTGGCGTCTCTTGTTTTTACATTGACCTTCATTTTTACCATCAGAATATCCATATTTTTTTAATGTTCCAAAGATAATACGGTCTTGTCCTGGATTCTAATAACACTATTGGCTGAAAATGTTTAATTTTCAGAGTATTTCCCTGAGCGGCCTATAAAGGGTTAAAGTAATGGACCTAAAGCCGCTCAGGCCGCGCTGCTGCAGAAACTCACCAGATATGAAGGTCTGAAAATGTGCTGTGATTGGCCGCCCTCCTGTCATTTGTGAATGGAGGAATCAGTCATGGTTCCACTAAGTCAGGTCATTTCTTCCACATGGAAACCTTTCCTCTCACGCCTACATTGTCAAACTGAATGCAGAATGGATAAAGGCTCCCATCTTCTATTGCATTTTATTAACATCTTAAAATATCTCTGAATCCTCCAGATGTTGTTAATGATATTCTTATCAATTTTTCCCAGTGTCTTGTCTGGTTTCTGCCGTTTCTTCCTCCCTATTGATGCTCATCCAACCATCATCAGCTGTGATTCATGAATGAGGTCATCGGTTATTCTGGAAGTGGGAGCTGGCTGCTGTTCCTTTTTTTCCCCAGGATGACTCTGCAGACCATAATAACCCAGCGTGTTTCCGTTGCATGCTGGGTCCTTTGCCCGCCTCCAGGCTGACTTCAGCATCAGCAGGAACATCTCCTATTAACCTAGATTCTGCTGCAGGCCGCCTCTCCTCTCTGTGTTCCTGCTCTGATCAACATTTCCAGATCGTTTGTTTCAGAGGCTTATTCTTGAGCTGGTTGCTGCATATGAAGGCGTTCTGTCACACCAGCATACCTATAGTCAATACCCATGAGCAAGACGTCATTTGTGTTGATCCATTTAGTTCTGTACGAAAAATAAACTTTAAACTACCTCAACGGGCGTGTATCCCTTTAGTCATGTAGAAAATAAAATTTAAAGTCAGATCACCATACGCTTCAAAAAACACCAAAAAGTGAGTAATTAAATTTCACGCTCGTTGAGGTAGTTTAGGGTCTATTTTTTTTGTACAAAAAATAGGGTCAGTAGGCTGACGCCTGCTCTGCCTCTTCATTCTGCGCCTCAGAAGGCGCAAAGCCAAGTGACCTGATGCTAAGCGTTTCCTTCCACCTTCCAGGCATCGCTCAGCAGCACCATGAACCAGGAGGCCTCTCCTGGATTAGGGCTGATGCTTGAGGCGCCCAGCAGGGGGGTTATGTTGCTCTAGTCTGAAAAAAACCATCTGAAAAGTTCAGACACGCAGGAAGCAGTGGAACAAATGAAGTCTTTGATAAATGATCCTGTAAGCTGTGGTCTGGAGACGGATGAGGATGTTCTCTAACATGTTTTCTCCTCTGTGCTGGGAAGAAAACCGACTGGGAGGTGGCCATCAAGAGCATCAATAAGAAGAACCTGTCCAAGTCACAGATCCTCCTGGGCAAGGAAATCAAAATCCTGAAGGTGAGGCGGATGGCCGGGGACCTGATGGTGACCTGATGGTGACCTGATGGTGACCTGGGTCATGGAAGCTGACCTTTCTCTCTCTGCTCTGTTTACTCAGGAACTGCAGCATGAAAACATCGTGGCTCTTTATGACGTTCAGGTAAGTGTAAAGACTCGGGGTGGGTGGGAGTGGCTTGAAGCTGATTTCCATGAGTGAGGAACCAGCTCAGTAAAATTTTAGGGGTTCTGATGATTTCAATCAGTTTAAAATCATTGCAAGATCAGAAGATTTACCACCAGCTTCCTGCCATGAGGGAGTGGTCTGTAGCCTGACGCCTCGATTCCACACACTGCGTCGGCGCTCCGCCCCGCTCACGTACGTCATGCACGTGCAGAGTACCTGTCCGTCATGTTAATCAGTGAGAGCTGCTCCACATCCGCCGCTACTCCTCCACTCGTCTCCGTCCGTCAAAATCCAGAGCTGAACTATTTTTATCTCCGCTCCGGTCCGGCCAGGTCAAGATCCGCAATTCCAATCGCACCAAACAGGAAAAAGAACAGCAAGGAGATCTTTTTTGTCAAATTATAAGTAATTACAAATCAGAGCATAATTCTTCTATATTCCCAAAATCAAAGAACGTTTCATTAGATGATTGGATGAAGACTATTGGTTCTTCAACAGACCAGGAAGCAGATTTCTCATCTCCATCAAAATATTGATTTTTATACCAAGGGGTTTAAAAGTTGAATCAATTTCAGTCAAAATAAACTCTAATCTCAGGCATGAATGAAGAGAAGCTTAGTTTGGAGATAGAGAACAAACATAGTTCATCCAAACCATGGAGGATCCTCGTTATCCATCTTACAAAAATCACAACAAAACGAAAATATTTGGGCAGAAACTGTTTATATGCTGGATGCTGATGGGCATTTTTTTAAGCTGTCATATTAGATTAAGCTTAATTTCCGCATGTTTTGCTCCTATGAATTTAATAATAATATAGTGCATGTTCTCCTCCAGCTCAGAGGAAGTCGGAGCGGAGCAGGATGGTAGGAACAGCGGAGGCTGTAGGCTTTGCTTTGCGCAGGCAATCTCTAGCGCTGCGGGGTGGAGCGTGGCTGGGCGGGGCGGTGCTGGGCGGGGCGGTGAGGAATTTTTATTCACATTTGATCTGATGTTGGCTGAGTGCTAACATGACTAAAGCAGCGTTATATCTAGGTCTTTTAGATCTTCCCTTTACTAGGAGACGTTCCAAACGATGTGCTTCTTTAGGAGCTCTGATAGCTACAGCTCCTCCTATCCAGGAGGTGGCGCCCTCACCTGCTTTTACCGTTTGCCAGATGGCTTCAAGGTCCGCTGATGCTACCTATTAGCAATCGTTTAGCCTAAATAAGTCATTACCAACGCGTCCCTTTACCTCGTTAGTTTTAATTTAGTTTGTTTTGATCTTGAATCTGAGAAATGTTTTGCAGAGAAACGGTTTCCCTTTTCCACATGATTTCAACCTTCTATTCCCTTTGGTTCCTGTTCAAAATTCATTACACAATTATTTATATACTTAATTTATTTCTCCCAGCAAAATTAATACTTCAGTTCTGCACCACTCTGGTTTTGTATCTATGGAAAAACTTCCACTGGTGACATGATGGAAACCAGCCGCCGCCATTAGCTTGTTGTTAGCCTGTTAGCACTTAGCATGCTGCGTTTCTTACAGGGTTGTTATTGGATTTAAGTCATTTAATTTGAAAATATCATACAGTGTGTCCTGAGCTCAGTGTGGTTTTCAGCTTTATAATTCCCTGAATCAGAGCATAATAAAGCACAGTTAATGTCCCTATCAGCAGACTTTGATCCTAATGTAGTAGTGACTCCATCATGTGACCTTCAGGTGTTCTGATTTCAGAAATGTTCTGAAACCCTCTAAGGATTTTTACAATTCTATTCAGTTTATTTCTATAGCTGCAATTCACATCATGAACGTTTGAGATAAACTAACTGGAGTTAAAATTACATTTAGTAAGTTTTTACTGAAAAACCGCTTTTCTTATTTGAGCCTTTTATGAATTCAATTCTATTCAGTTTATTTCTATAGCTCTAATTCACATCATGTCATCTCAGGTCACTTTCCAGTTCACCAGATCATCCAGTCAGATTGATTCCAAGTTTTCTATCTAAGGAAAACCAGGAGAAAAATGGATTAAATCTATAAGAACAGACAAGATGTGCTTTAAAAGCCTAATAATTATTTCTCATGTTGATTTGATGATGTATATCAGGGGATCTGATATACCTTTAAAAATGAATATGCCTCCAATTCTGAAAAAATAGTAAAGATGAATATGTATTTTTTTTAATGTATCTTGCAATGGAGCATAAAATGGTCTAGAACTTGACAGTAAAATGATTTTATTTTAATATTAGGCTACATTTTCAAGACTAAGTGATAAACAAAGATTATCCGTTTAAAAACCACATGGAAAACAATTAAAAACACCGCCTAAATGACGGCGAGGGTTCCGCCTAAATGACGGCTATGGCACCGCCTAAATGATGGGCCTAAATGACGGCGACGGCTCCGCCTAAACGACGGCGACGGCTCCGCCTAAACGACGGCGACGGCTCCGCCTAAACGACGGCGACGGCTCCGCCTAAACGACGGCGACGGCTACCCCTAATCGACGGCTCTGCCTAAACGACGGCGATGGTTCCCCCTTTATGATGGCCCTAAATGACAGTGAAAGGTTCTCCCTAAATGACACAGACTGGCCACCAGTGTTAGTATTTCTTTGTATTCTTTCACTGTGCCCCAACCCTCATCCAAATCACAGGATACAGAAAGATGTAAACAGTCCAGCAGACGCAGTCAGCGTTCCTTCTGTTTTTACGGCCCAGTCCCTGCTGGTTGCATAATGTGGCTCAGCTGAGGGGAGAAGAACTGGAAATGGGACGAATGTTTCTGTTTAGTGGAACTGGGAGCAGTTAACTTTTCCTAGAAAGCCCGGCTCTGTTTGCGTTCCTCCAGAGGTTGGGTTTCCAGATGGTTTAGAGGAGACCATCTCTGGCCGTGTTTTCCTGCTCACCACTGTCAGCTGTTCAGAACACGGGGTGACGTTGGTGTGACATCAACAGGCTTCTGCTGCACACTGCTCACTAGCTGCTGCCAGTTGTACACAAACATCTCCTGGCTGCAGCGTTTGCTTTCCCACATGCCGTTGCATAACCCTCAGCTGCTCCTGTTGGACTGTGACACAATAACTCAGCCTGTTGCTCTGAGCTGCTTGTGAAACCACTGTGTGACCGTGAGCGTGCTCCGAGGACAGGTGGCTGTTTTGGAGGATTTCACGCTCGTTTCTGGGCCCCGCCCTTAGCTGGCGGCTCGCCATCTGTAGCCAAAAATCCCCCAGAAAACAGGGCGCCTGGTTATCATTTCATAACGTTTAACTGCTGCTTCCTCTAACGGCGAACAAAGGGCGTCCTGTGAACTACTTCCTCTGCTGGCTTCGCTTTACTCCAGCAGAGGATCAGAGGATAGATTAATGCTGGGATGTAGAGCAGCGTGGTTCTGACAGCCATAACCATTATGCAATCTGCCTTTAGCCCTATTGGACACATACAACCCACCCCCCCAGCAGCAGATGGAGAAATCACCTGATTGATTGGGAAACATGGAGCAGCTCCATGTACATAGAGGTGGCTTCTGATTGGACCGAATCTACGTGCTCTTAGAGCTGCTAACTAGTTTCTATTTCCACCAGATTCTGGTCTGAGAAGAACTAAGCCAATAGATCCAAAATGGATTCCTGTGTGTCTGAGGAAAAAAGTCATCTGAAATGTTTTAAGCCAAATCATTTCTATCAAACTGACCCCATAGATATAAGGAACTAGAACCGAGTCCATTCCTGCATGTGGTTTTTTAAGTGTCTGGATAAAAAACTAGATCCTGGCAGCTTGGAAAGCTGCAGAGCTGCTGCTGTAGTTTATGTCGCTATCGAAGTCTGTATCTTAAGGGCATCAAACTGCTGGACGTAGATGTAGAGAAACCTGAGCATTACTAAAAGGCTCTCAGCTCTGTGTCGGTACCGTCTGCTTTATTTCTGTTTCCACGGTGAAGAGGACAGGTGCTTGAGGACAAATGGCTCCTCTTACTGATTCTCTGTCTCCTCTCTTCCAGGAAACTCCCAGCTCCGTTTTCCTGGTCATGGAAGTAAGTTTAGAAACTCGGCTCTGGATGTTTACGCTTTTTCTTTCCTCTTTGGCATCCAGTCAGAGTAGCTTGGTTCTGTGACCCATCCACTCTTCATATTTGTTGTATCATGAGTTGGTTCAATGTCTGACTTGATGCATCCCTCTGTCCACTTGTTCCTGCTCTCTGTCCACTTCCTGTGTTTTCTGCTTCACGTGTTTCCTGTCCTCATCAATGAGCTGCTACCATTAAAACCTGTTATTGAATGGTTGATCATCCTCATCCTTCACCTTCAACCTGCAGGTGGCTCTGCAGCTTTCATCCTCCCTTTTCCCCCGTTTTCTTTCTCCCTGCTGTTGAATGAGAGGAAAGTTGTTCATGTCTCCTGATGGTGTTTTTCTCCTCACAGTACTGCAACGGAGGGGATCTTGCCGACTATCTGCAAGGTAAGCTTCTGCTAATCTGTGTGCCTGACACACAGATTATCATGGATCAAAACAAAGTTAGGGATGCTGCATTGGAGGGAAAGCTGCATGTTTAGGAGCCTGTTTGTTTATGGAGGGAAACGGCTGCTAAATTCTACAATGATGTTCAAAGCAGTGACTAGTTTCACCGCACAGAGCAGAACGTGCACATTGACTCAAGTTTGTTACCCTGATTAAAGCAGCCAGGCTTTAAAACGTCAAAAACATGGAACACTGCCCGTCCCCCACGCGTTGCTACACAGAGAGGAGGCGGCTAGACTTTTGCTTTGCTTGTTGGAAATAAGTTGGATTATTAAAAAAACAAAACAAAAACTAGAAGTTAAAAGAGCTGCACATCTACATCCCATAGATCTATGATTAGAGTTTTTCGGTTGGCTGAGCTGGAATAAAGAAGCTGCTGTGATCGGTTTCCAGTGAAAAAATTAGATGGACGGTTAGAAAAAGAAATGACTGAAATGAGTCATATGCCGGTATTAGATATGCTGATGTCTCTAATTTATTTATTTTTTCATAACAGAAAACCATAAAAATGTATTTAATTGATGTTTTAAATGTCACATTTAGTGATGAGAGTTAAATATAGAGGATTTTATTTATATCAAGATTATTTCAATTTAGTTTTATGTTCAGATGACATTTTAACTCAGATTTTCTTACGTTTTTTAACCTTTATNCAGATACCCTATAGAATCATTCTATCACCCTATTAGAGACCTGAAGGACCAGATACCCTATAGAATCATTCTATCACCCTTTAACAGATTTAACCAGGAACTAACAGCCCAGAGGAAGTTTAGCTGCTCTTAGATCATCCAGCTGCTCTCTTCTCTGAACTGTAACGGTTTAAACGTCTCTGCTCCCATTTGATCTGTTGGTTGTTTAACGCTGGTGTTGATGTTCTGGTTGTGCAGAATCCCGCGGGAGACGTCTCCTCAGCTCGGTGACCTGCTGCTCGGCCTGCTGCAGAGGAATCAGAAGGAGCGGATGGACTTTGGTGGGTGTGGCCTCTGAATCGGGGCTCTGCAGCCTTCAGGCATGTTTAGAAGCTTTCATGCTCTGACCTTTGACCTTCCTCTCTCTGCAGACACGTTTTTCAGCCATCCTTTCTTGGAACCATCGTCCACAATTAAAAAATGTGAGTTGAAAGGTTTTTCTCTGGGGAATCCTCGCTGCAGTAAAATGTTAACTAACGGCAGCACGTCTCCCTCAGCATGTCCAGTACCCGTCCCCAGCGCCGCCGCCGCAGAAGGTTCCTGCAGCTCCTCTCCATCCATCCGCTACAGCTCCCCTCCTGTGAGTCTGATGGGTTATTGTTCCATGGTGCTGTGGGCCTCTTCTTCTCAACCATTGTGAACACAGAGCCGTTATTTAACCAAAGGCTAACACCTCTCATTCTTCTCTCCATCTGAACACAGTCTCTTCCAGACATGCAGACTCTGACTGAGGACGGTCTGTCATCTCCTCCGATGGGTCCGCCCAACTTCCTGCAGCTGTCCAAAGAGTCTGCAGGAAGCACCAGCAGCAAGAACTCCTCCTGTGACACAGACGATTTTGTTCTGGTTCCTAACATCTCAACTGAGAGCTGTAAGTATCCAAAGCAAAGTTATTTAAGGCCTGAGCCTTGATAGAACTACTGCTACTTAGATTCATACATGCTTTCTGCTGATAAATACAGATAAATTGTTGATAATTTGATTTCAAAATCCTAGTTTTAGTGGATGTAGATCCCATGGGCGTAGGTTTGCATAGGGAACATAGGGACATGTCCCTACCAAAATTTTGGACCGATCTATTTGTTCCTACCAACAATTACAGGTGAATAACATGTTTATAATTTACAGTAAAAANCAGGTGAATAACATGTTTATAATTTACAGTAAAAATTGTGACAGCAGTTGCTTCTTTTCCTCTCACAACTTCGCTGCCTGGTACCTGCTGTATTTACCTTCTTCTTAGTCGCTGATAAACTCCAATGCAACCCTTTTCCGAGTGGAAAAAGTCTCAATTCATCAGACCTGTTGATGCTTCAAACATTGATAAACAGCATCTAGTGAGTGTAGTGTTATAACATTTGTATAAATGTAGCTTTAAACTAACTGTACCCTGATGCTCACGTCAAGCATAAAAAAAGAGCGTGAATATTTTTGTACAGGACCAATGACATCAGACCAATGAAACTAAAGACCAATAGTGTCCCTACCAAAGTTGATATCAAACCTTGGTATAGATCCAACATCTCCTAACCCATCATGTTCTGTGGCAGACGGGTTGCATATAACTGGAAGCTTATAGATGTTTCATCGCAAGCCTGCTGGAAAGTAGCCCATTGTTGCTTGATTTTAGTGTAACGTTTGTGTAAAAAAGTGCTTCCTTCTACTTGCACGCATGGATCTGCATGGTAACTGCAGCTCTCTCTGACTTTCTGTGGCTGCAAACCTCCTTTAAGTGTTTTACTGCTACCTAAAGCTGCAGTGTGAAATCTTGATGTTAGTCGGTTACACTTTGATTAAAGTGCCTCTGCGATTTTAAAATTTAATTTCATTACTTAGTGATTTTATTGCAAATGCAATTAATTACCCAGCCCTAGTATCCAATATTATTACACATTTATTACATTTTTCTTTTTTTTTTTTTACAATGCATCTCTCCTTTGCTTTGAGTTTTAGCATCTTATGCTCCAGGATCTGCAGCATGTTGCTCTGAAATGCTGCTAACAGGTCAAAGATGAGTGAAGGAGACTCGGCCAATAGCTGCAGCAGCTCAGAGTCCTGTGAGAGCGTTTAGTTCGAGGCTTTCAGTGAGCAGATCTTTGAGTTTCCAGCTGCTCCCATCGTCACCCAGGACTGATCAGGCTGAAAATCAACAGATTTCTGTCTGCAGGTTAAACTTGAGGCATCTCTAATCTTCAGACGTACTGACTGCTAACAGGTCAGGGTTTATCGGTGCTGGGAATCCTGAGCTCGCTGCGTTTAACCCTTTAAGCAGCAGGTCCAGCTCCATCCTGGTGCTGCTGTTCCTCACCTGCTCAGCTGCTCCCAGTCACACTAAACTGCCCATTTTTATTCTCAGCAGCCACCTTTAGGAAGGGAATAAACAGCAGACAGGAGGTGCATCAGTTCAAACACTGCCTCTATGCTACAACAGGCCACACGCTAACTTTTATGGCTAATAAAATCAACCGCTGCGTAGCCGCTCGCGGGTGATGGTCCTGAAGTCTGTCAGGACCTGCTTCTATCCGTCCAGCTGAACTCTGCGTTCCGTACCATCATAGTCCTCATACTTGGCTGTTTTGTCCTCCTCCACAGACGACCACCCAGCAGGAGCCGGCTGCCGCCCGTCCACTGACCTTTTCATGTGTGGAGGGTGAGTAACCACCTAATGCTGCGTCTTTGTGATGCTCAGAAACTCCTTTCAAAGGCTGCTTTCTCAATGCGTCTGTTACCATCATAGCATCGTAAGGCTAAGCAGGCATTAAAGATGGCCACTGAGCGACGCGTTAGGCTGCCACTGAGACTTTAAAGCATTTAGAGTAGTTTTCTGAAATGCTGGTTTTAATGGCTGTTTTCTAATGATGCTGCCACCTGTTGCCAAAAAACAGTACTGCTCATTGTCTTGCTCCAGCTTTCCTTTTTCCAACTTTCCTGGAGTTTCCATTGGGATCTGAGCTGATCTGGATGTCAGTCGCTTCTAATTGTCCACAGAAGCCAACCTGAATGTAACACTTGGATAGTTTGCTGGGTTTGACCCGTCTAACATGGAGGCGCAGACCAGCGCAGGAACTTCTGACCTGATAATAGGCTGAAAGATGCATCGTGCTGAACTACTGTGGCATCATTTAAAACATGTTTTATTCTGCCTGGCTGTGTGTTTCCTGGACGGGGCCGCCTGTGGAGCTGGTTGACAGTTGCCTTTTGTATCTATGCTTCTTTTTCTATGTCTGCTTCTGTCTCCTTGAACCCCAGTGGGCCTCAGCAGATGGCCGCTCACACTGAGCCTGGTTCTGCTGGAGGTTTCTTCCTGTACAAAGGGAGTTTTTCCTCTCCACTGTCGCTACAAGCATGCTTAGTGTGAGGGATTGCTGAAGAGTCAATGAGTCGATGCAATCAGCTGGTTTTCCTTAGATAGAAAACTTTGAATCAATCTGACTGGATGATCTGGTTGATCTGGATCTATAAAGTGACCTAAGATGACATGATGTGAATTGGAGCTATAGAAATAAACTGAATAGAATTAAAAATGTTAAAGGGTCAAATTAAAAAATCTGTTTTTCAGTAAAAACTTACTAAATGTCAATTGAACTCTGATAAGTTTATCTCAAACGTCGACAAACATTAAGGATCAACTTCTATATATAAATTCTACTGTCAGGATTTTCTGTCTCTGCTAATCATAGATGTTTTCCTCCTTTTCCAAATGAGCCGTGATGCTGCTTTTTAAAATGACTGATGAGCTCATTTTGGAGGCGTTTCTTGGTGGGATTAGCAGCGTATTGTTTATTCCTGGGTCAGCGAGTCGTCTTTAGTCTGTCTGTTGCGTCATTAGAAGGAAAACAGGCTCCTCACTGCATGGTGAGAAATGTCACCCTGTTGCTGGATGAGTCAGAAAAGCCAAAGTGGTGCGATGATAAGAATAGCTTCACACCACCACAGTCACTGTTATGCTGATTTAACCGTGAGCTTTTAATGGGGAACTGGAACAGATCATTTTATTAATTTCTTCCTAGATTCAAACAAACACATCTCCTCTTGTAAAAGTATTAACACCTCATAACTTTTAACATTCTAAACCTAAATTTTAACACATCTTTGTCCAACATTAAAAGGAGGAAGGAAGCTAAATGGTTCCTAAGGTTTTTATTTTGGGGTTTGTCCTCCAGGTTGGATAGATAACATCTATAAAGATATTTTTCTATCATTGTGGGTCTGATGCTGAGCTGTTTTAGCACAAAGCTGTGCTTTGTTTAAAACTGTTCCACTGGATTTCAGGCTGGACGTTGCTTAAAGGTTTGTCCTGCTAATAGTGAAACTGTCCGGCTTCCTTTCCTTGCTGAGAAAAGCATCCTGACTGTTTGGTCCCTCTGCTGTCACGTTCTATGCTGGAAATGCTACCCTCAAACTCATCTGCATTGTCAGGTTTCTGCTCTGCTTGGACTCAGATCTACTCAAGGTTTGCATGTTTTAAAACATTTGCAAAGCGGATCAACTTTGCAGGAAGTGCTTCTAAAAAGTGATCCGATAAATATCTTGGCTCTGCGGCAAATGTTGCGGCTCCTGCTGCCGGTAAGAAATGAAGAGTTTGGGTCGTTTTCTGTTCAGCTGTTCTGCAGAATTCACACATTTTTTTTCTTCTCTTTCTTCTGCTGGAATCCCACAGTTTTTTGTTTTTGACATAATAAATTAATATTTGTAATAAAAGATAAATGTGGGTAGATGTGTGGATTTTATATGATCAGTGGAGGTTTGAGTGACTTTGCTCCCAGACGTGGAAACCTCCACCTTTCACGGTTGCTTCTGGTGGAACCATCCTGGCTGCAGAAGCGGTTTCCCATGGTTGCGTCTTAAAGTGAAGTTTTAGATGAACAGAGAAGGTCCTTTCTCTTTCCCTCCCCCTGCATCTCCTCAGCGTAGCGATAATAATCCCCCTACTTTCCTAAACTCTGGTAACACCAACACTAAATCTCCTCACTGCTCGCTGCCCTCCACCAGTTTTGCTCTTTTTTTTTTTTGTTGTCTTAAAGGATCTCCAGCATCCTCCACTAAGTTCTCTAATATATTGTGCCTCTCAGTATATCTGGTCTATTCATCAGTAATTGTTTCCACTCTTCCATAGAGGTCAGATTTGTGGGGATCACAGCTAACAGCTGAGCTCTGGTGGTTGCAGCTCCCCCAGAGTCTCAAAGCACCTCTTGGCTGCTTCTGTTTGCTTCATAATTCAAACTTCTGTAAAGGCCTCACATTTTGAACAGCCTGCAGGTCAGGAACACATTCCTGGGTGTTTTCAGAGCTACAGTGGGGAGCTCTGGCTTTCTAAGGAGTGAAGACGTAGAATAAAACCCTTCACAGCTTTAACATCCATGGAGGTGGAAATGTGGAAGAATGTCTCAGATCTGGATACGTTTTTTCTGTCTTCTCCGTCTGCCTCCTCTGGACATTCGTCTCCCGTTCTTCTCGCTGCTTCCTGTTTATCTGAAACTGTTGCATAAATGATTTAAACCCTGGAAGAAACTTTCCTGATGATCCAGGAGTTTCCTCTTTATCGATGGCAGTAAGACTGAAGCTCCTGATTTGTAAAAGTGTTTCTTGGCTGCAGTCGGTGATGAAGGGAAGCAGAGTGTGGATTTCTCTAAACAGGAAGTGATTGTCAGAGAATGGCCGCCCTGCTGCTGACTCCTGTCCTGCTCTTCTGCTCGCTGTAAACTGGTTTCCATGTTTCCTTCCCTCCTTCGTCTGACGCCGAAGCCTCCCGTGTGTTTATGGATGACAGGAGGAAGGTGGAGGGGAGGGTGTTTGGTGCAGACATGTCAGAGTGCAGCTCTTTGCTCTGTGGTTCTTTGTCTGGACTAGTCCTCCGTCACATGACCCGTAGAACCTCCCAGTGTTTGGAGAAGCTCCTCCCCTGCCGGCTGTGTGACAAAGGCTCCCTGTTGGGTCACTGGGTCACGGCTGCTGCTGAGGAACACCATGTCCTCTACAGAACAACACCCCCCACCCCCGCCCGTTTGATAGCACTGTGCTCTGGTCCAACTGTAGCCCCGCCCCCAGCCCAGTGTGCTCAGAGCTGATTGGTGGACTCGCTGTGTTTACATGGAAGTCCAGCCTCTTTGTTTTCTCTCACTTTCTGACTTCAGCAGCTCAAACAAAGACCCAACGATTGCAGAACTAGAGCAGAGAGATGTGTTGTGCTGTTAGCAGAGTTTTATATTATGAGTCTGAGCAGCCATGACAAAGTTCTCCACGTGGGATCTACAGCCTGAAGCCTCCTTTCTTCTTTCCCAGGCAGCCGCAGCCCCCCCAGGGACAGGCGGCCATGGTCTCCCCGCGGGCGGAAACCACCCCCATTCCTGTTCCCACCCAGGTGCGCAACTACCAGCGGATCAAGCAGAACCTGTCCAGCAGCCCAAGTTCTGCTGTCTACAGCTCCCCCAGGTAAACCCGCCCTTTCACCTGTGGGGGGGTTAACGTTGACGATCTGAGCGTATCGCTGTCTGAGAGATTCGTTCACACATGAAAAGACTCTGTTACTGCATCAGAACCAAGCTGCTGAACGCAGCTCATAAGATTCCTCTGGGATAATGAGACACTGAACGGGTTAAACGCACTGCAAAAAAATGTAAATCTAAATTCAGTCCATTTTTCTTAAAAGTGTTTTTTTTTTCTTAAATTGAGGAAGTGCGACACTTTGCCAATGGAGCAAGATAATTTCAAATAAGAAAAACATCATTTCAGTGTCTCATATCAAGTGTAAATTATCTTATTTTAAGAAATTGAAAAATGAAAGAGCTTTTTGCTCATTTGTGGGTTGATTTTGCAGGGCGGGCTGTAATGTCCGTCCTCGGCTGCAGCGGGTTCTGTTAACCATGAGCTCAGGGAGACGATTTGATCCTGTAAATATGTCTGAAAGCTGAAGAAAAATCTTTTTCTCTGGTTGACGGTTTGTTTCCCAGGTCAGGAACCGTCAGGCGCTCCAACACCAGTCCTATGGGCTTTCCCAAGGCGGGCTGTGGGTCTCCCAGTTCAGCCGATGCCCCCCAGCCAGCGTGCCGACGCCTCTCCACGGGCAGCTCCCGGCCCTACTCGCCCTCGCCTCTCGGTGAGCTGCGGTTCTTACCCAGCGGCCCTGTGTGAGGCCCAGACTTCATGCTGGTGTTTTGTTTTGCAGTGGGAACCATCCCTGAGCAGCTGGGCCACTGCTGCTGCCAGATGCAGAACCAGGAGCATCGCATCCGCTGCTCTGCAGGAGGTCAGTTTGCACCTAAACGTCCTGAACGCTTCATAACGGCAAACATTAAACCGCAGGAAAGCAGTCTTCTGGTTTCAGTGTAAAAGCAGCTTTAGAGCTAAAGATAGCAGACAAACACCTGAGTCATCGACTTTGGCTTCCATTGTTCCTGTAATAAGAAGCTGCTGGGATCTGAGGTTATTGTTTATGGTCATTGTTAAAGCTGGGGAGTGTGGTGGTTAAAACGAGTCCCGGTTCTCTGTGGAACAAAACAAACCTCCTGTGATGAACCGAGCCAAAAATCAGAGAAGCACAGGAAAAAATGGGAACAAATTTATTTACCAAAAAGAATTCAA
>NW_015150782.1:543444-546403 GCF_000732505.1 Cyprinodon variegatus
CCAAATGGAAAAACCTAAACCCTAAGTCCAACTAGGCCTCCATGTCATTGAGGAGATCTTTTACAGCTGGGGCCTCCTTTCCTTTACTGGCCACGCCCACATGGCAGCCTCCCAGGACCTGGCAACTCAAATGAGAAGTATATTCATTCACAGTAAACCAAAGAAGCAAGAAATGACAAAATGAGTCAACTAAATTTGTGCAACCGAATAGTCAACCAATGCCAAATCACAGCAAAAAGTGAAATCCAGTCCAGTAGAATATAAAAGAAAGAATTCCCAGACCATTTGTTGTGTGGTTGAACATCCACCATCACAGCTCCACTGAAGCTGTCTGTGTGTAAAAACATCAGCTGAATGTTTCCAGGTTTATCATCCAGCCATCTCTCCCTCCCAGGTTCTCCGGTTCCCTCCTCTCAGCTTCTGGGCGCTCGGCTCCCAAGCGCTCCGACGCTGACGGATTTCTACCAGACCCGGCAGAAGCTCCACAAGCAGCTGTCCGACCCCGTGCAGCCGTCCTGCTCCTCCTGCAGTCACTCCCCTCAGCTCGGCCGCCCGGCCAACCTGGGCTCATCCCCCACCAAGCTGCTGGGGTCGTCGCCACGCATGTCTGACTGGCTTCAGAAGTCGCCGCTGCCAACGATCATCGGTTCCCCCACCAAGGTGGGCGCTCTAACCAGCTTTAGCGGACGCCGTTCCTGCTAATTAACTAAATCTCTAATTAACCCGTTTCTCTTCAGACAATTTCTGCTCCGTTCAAGATCCCTAAAACTCAGGCGTCCTGCAACCTGATGGCGCTGGCAGACAGCCCAGTTCCCAACAAGACGCTCGCAGACTGTCGGGACGTGTGCAGCCACCATTGCAGCCCCTACCTGATGGGACGGGCTGCTGCCCCGGAGGCCAGCAGGACCTTTGGCAGGTAGGCGACCTCTGAGGTTCGCTCTGTAGCCTAGATGATGTCACTCTCAGCCCCACGCTGCCTTTCAGTAGATCCCCAACAACATGCTGCTTCCGTTCATTTTCACAATGCCATGTCTGTGTCTCCACTGACCTCTGTGGTTTCCACTTAGGTCCGTCAGTACCGGCCGTCTGTCTGAACAACCGATCAGAATCACTCTGGGAGGACAAGCCTACCAGGGCAGCACCGACAGTCTGAACACCGAGCGGCCCATGGACACAGGTAGACGGACGCAGCCGCCGCTTCAGCCTGAAGCCACAGATTTAGAAAAGGATCTGAAATCATCAAATAAATCTTGGATCAATAGGTCGCATTCTAATGAGCAAACAGCAGCTGTTAAACACAGCGTTAATGAGGAGAAATGAGCCTGTGCACACTGTTGCACACGTTCGATAGGCGTTCCCTCTCGGGAGCGGGTACTGGGTTGTGCATGTGCGTGTTTATTGCATGTGGAGAGGGCGGGTCTTTACAAATTTTCTGAAAATCCTCCATTATACCTTTAATCTTCTGAAAGGTGGACTTTCTCAGCTCTGTTGGGGTTTTAATACAATAAGTCTGGTTTCCCAGCAAACCAGTGAAGCATGGTAATGGGGGCGTCATGCTGCGGGGGTCCTTTGAGGGGTTTGGTTTAGAAAACCTTTGGGGATATGATCCCCTCAATGACAGAAATGTTTGCGTCCTCTGCAGCCCCCAGCGTGGCTCCAGGAAGATCGGCGAGCCCCCGCACCGTCCTGTTCACGGTGGGCTCCCCGCCCAGCAGCAGCACCCCTCCCACATGCAGCCACCTGGGAGCCCGGCCTCGGACCACCTCTGGTAAAAGCCGTCCAGCTCCGCCGCCGTCCGTCTCGCCGTTTGGTCCGTAGTGATCATGTCCTCTCTCTCTAACTGCTCCGTCCTCAGTGGGTTCCAACAGCTCGGCCGGTTCCTTGTGCTCCACCAGCGGTCGGGTGTGCGTGGGTTCCCCCCCGGGCATGACCATCGGATCGTCTCCTCCAGGCAGTTTAGGAGCTGGCCATGGTGCTGATGGAGGGCCCAGCAGCCTGCGCTACCTTCCTTATGGGACCTCCCCTCCTAGCATGGAGGGGTTCATCACCTTTGAAGCCCCGGAGCTGCCAGAGGAGACCCTGATGGAGGTGAGATAGCCCCGCCCCCGCTCCGTCTCAACTTCCTGGCTCATCAGGTGGATTTAAACTTTCTTTGTTTTTCTATGTCCCGGCTCAGCGTGAGCACACAGACACCCTGATGCACCTCCGGATGATGCTCTCCTTCACCGACTGCATCCTGGAGATGGCAGCGCTCCGAGCCGGGGGGGCGGAGCTCGGGATGTCCGCCGCCTCCCTCTACCCCCCCCAGGACAGCGTGGTGGTGGACCAGATCAGCCAGCTCAGTAAAGAGTGGGGGTAAGCGTCTGGATGTCCGGTCACTGTGAGAAGGCTCTTCAGCCTCTAACATGCTGTGACTCTGCTGCCCCCTACAGGCAGGTGGAGCAGCTGGTGCTCTACATGAAGGCAGCTCAGCTCCTCGCCTCCTCCCTCCATCTGGCAAAGGCTCAGATCAAATCTGCTAAACTGAACCCTTCAACTGCGGTCAAGCAAGGTAGGGGCATCTTCCTAGTTCACACGTGGGGGGGGGGGATCTCACCATCTCGCCTCCATCAGGGTCTCTAAGTGGAAACCAGTTTAAACCCAGTAGCTCTACCATTCAATCATTTAATCTGCCTCCTGGCTACAGACCTGAAGGCAGTGAGAATCAGCTCCTTATGCTGCAGCATCAAATTATTTTCCACCTTAACGTATCTCCTGTTTTTTTCTAGTGGTCAAGGGTTTGAACGAGCGCTACAAAAGCTGCATCGCCTTCTGTCGCCACCTGACGGACAAACTCAACCACTTCTTCTCCGACAAGCAGCGCTTCGTGGATGAGATCAACAGCGTCACGGCCGAGAAGCTCATCTACAACCACGCCGTGGAGATTGTGAGTTCTTAAACACAGACGCCATGATCTGAA
>NW_015150782.1:546854-548743 GCF_000732505.1 Cyprinodon variegatus
CCATGGAAACCGTCCCACAGAGTTTATTGCTGCCATTTTCTTTTCTTTAGAAATAGATCTCATTATGTTTTTGTTCTGGTTCTAGATGCTGCATAGACTCGTTAAGTAGAGCTTTGCTTTATAGAATGAACCACTGGTTTTTATTTTAATAACTTTTCATAATCTGTTCCAGTCAAATGTGGGAAATAGTGTTAATGTGTGAACAGCACAGAGACAGATCTGCTCACCCTGTCTAGTCGGAGTCTCTCTATACGCACTCATTGTGACATGAAAGAAAATATGATTGTAGATTAAAAGTCTGTGTGTTCAAGACTTGAGGCGTGACGAGCTAACGCGGCTAACGCTCCATGCTTCCATGATGTGTGCTCCAGGTTCAGTCTGCAGCTCTGGATGAGATGTTCAAGCAAACGGAGGACATCGCGTATCGCTACAGCAAGGCTGCCATGCTGCTGGATGGCCTCTCCAAGATCCTGCAGGATCCTGCCGACGCCGACAACGTGCTCAAATGTGAGGAGGCATTTCATTGGTTACCTGGTGCTACACTGGAAAAAAAAACTAAATCTGGATGAGTCATTTTTTTCTTAAAATAAGTGCATTTGTTCTTGGTTTGGGGAGCAAAAAGAGACATTTTGCCACCGGAACAAGACAATTTACACTTAAAATAGAAAACATGATATATTGTCTTATTTCAAGTGTAAATTATCTAATTATCTTATTTTAAGAGTAAAAATACTCATTCCATTGGCAATTTATCTCATTTACCTGCTCAATTAAGGGTAAATACACTTAATTTAAGACATTTTTCCTTCCTTTTTCAGTGTAGGAGCGCGTTTCCTTTAAGTCGCTTCTTTAAAGTTTAACTCAAACACTGAAAATTGAAAATTATTTTTCTTAACATAAGTTTATTTTTTCTTGAATTAAGGAGGCAAATGAGACTCTTTGCCAGTGGAACAAGACAATTTACATTTAAAATAATAATAATAATTGATTTAAGTAAGATAATAAAATGGGGTGGGGTTCAGCAAACATTCAGGTGTCTTTCAGCAGCTGACGGTTCTTAGCAGGATCCTGGTGGGCTCACATAGACAAACCCAGGAAAGTCTGGACTCTGGGAGAACCGGAGCACACAGCATAAATCTGGGTCAATTAGAACAGCAGCTCACTGATGACATCACCACATTCAAAGCTAGTCTGGAGCTGCATTTCACCTCCTGTTATTAATAGTTTCTAGATAATAAAATCTTACTTTTTTCATTTAGTGGATAATAATGAGCACAGTCAGATAAACACAAATCAAATTGATAAACACATCTACCATAAAAGGGGAGAGATGCATGCAATGGGGGCTGACACCATTTTGTTTGTTTTAACCTATGGCGTTCTCTATCCGGTGATGGCCGGGGCCCGCTCTCCCAGGATTATGTCCATTTTCACATGTAGTTATGCTGCTATCTTCTCCATTATATAAACATTTTTAAAGGGTTGGAGGCAAACGCTTAAGCCAAGACAGAATCATCTTGTTACTAATAGCAGAATTTTCCCAATATTTTCTTTTGGGGTCAATAATATATACTACAGTGGATTGAGTGGTGACTTAGACTTAGACAGATTAAAATAAAATAAAAAGAAATTTTGTTTGGAAACCACTCTCTGGACAATTTCATCTTTTTAAAAGTGCAGCCTTGTAAAAATAGTAAAAAATAAAAAAAATAAATAAATATATATATAACAGTAATACAAACATGACTGTAAATGTACAGTTCTAACATTTTTTTTATTATCAATTAATTATTTTAATCATTTTAACATAAAATCAGGTATTCTTTTAATTTTGTCTGAATCCCTTTCTAAAATGGATTCAGCACTGGACAGTTCCAAAGGATGTAAGT
>NW_015150782.1:549518-551808 GCF_000732505.1 Cyprinodon variegatus
TGACTGATTGATTGCACACAGGTAAACTGCGCGCTCACGCTTAAACAGCTGATGTAAACAAAAGGGGCGTTCGCCGCAACAGTAGTAGTAGTAGTAGTAGTAGTAGTAATTTAATAGTATCACATAATGTCACTTTGCATTTTGCTCAAGTCATGAAGAGTCATAAGATGGGGTCAGGGGAAACAACGAGCAGAGGAATGGAAGCAGGGAGTAGACAGTGACTGAAACCAAACTAGCGAACTGATTTGACTAACTTGAGGAGTTTTACCACACAAGTTTGTACACTTTTTAATGGTAGAAAACACAAGTCTTTCGATAGAAATGCAGTGCCTAAACCAAACCACACCCAATTTAACCGTTGTTTGTACACATAAAATAATCCCAAAGATCATAGAAAAAGCAGCGCGAATGCATCAAACTTCCGGAAATTTTTAGCAAAAACAACACGATGTAAGGTTTATAAAATCACAAAATATGCTATTTATCATGTTAGAAATTGACTTTTAAACAAGCCATCCATAAACCTCAGTACTTAATCTATCATTTACAGCAATAATCTCATATAGCACAATTTTGACATTTTTATCGATATGACAGCTTTGACAACCTTTATTGAATAATTAGACGTTACGACTTTAGCCGGGTTCTCATGGGCGGGGTCACATATATACTACAGTGGATTGAGTAATACAAACATGAATGTAAATTTACAGTTCTAACATTTTTTAAATCAATAATTTTAATCTTTTTAACATAAAATCAGGTATTCTTTTAATTTTGTCTGAATCCCTTTCCAAAATGGATTCAGCACTGGACAGTTCCAAAGGATGTAAGTTTATTCCCCATCTGATTACAATAAGTTTGAGTTATTTCTTTCCTTAATAACTGTTTCACGCTGCAAAAACGATCTAAAAATGAGTAAAAATGTCTTAAATTAAGTGCATTTACCCTTAATTTGACGAGGTAAATAAGACGATCTGCCAAATAAGATAATTGGATAATATGCACATAAATTTTACCTGTTTTCAAGGCTGCACTTTAAAAAAACTAAATTGGCTATAGCTGTTTTAAACTAAATTTATTTTTGTCTACACCTGTATACAAAATTCCAAAAAAAAATTGTCTGAAAAAATTAATCTAGAAGCAGATGTGGACATTAAAGCATCCTTTTAAAGAAGCAAGTTTTTTGCAGTTAAAGTTGGCGGTTTATTTGAATTCTAACTTTAAATTTAAAGAATTTCAAATATTACCCACTGGTATGTCATTACACACAAGAGCTGATGAATTTATTGTAATTGAAGCGTGGTGACTGTCTGTTGCAGATAAAGCCAGCGTGGAGCGCAGGATCTCGTCTCTGTGCTACTGCACGGTCACGCTGTACGAGTAGCAGCTGCACCCCAAACCACTGAGGGACCAGGACCTAAAAACCAGACCAACGCTGGAAGACCCGGAGATTCCTCTCCCTCCTGTAGCAGCTCAGCACTTTCATTTGTTTGTTTTAATCTGCGTTTGTCATCCGTTTGTTGTACTACTGCAGCGGTGCACACATTTCCAACCAAAGATGACAGCGGATCAGAGAGGAAACAATAAATCTAGAAGAAGATGTGGACATTAAAGCCTTCTTTTAAAGATGCTTTTAAAATCTGAGGGTGGGAGGATCCCACCATGTTAGCATTCCGGTTTCAGCTGGAAAAAGGAGGATTCACAGGGCTGTGAGACAGTGCTGTGGACTCTAAAAAGACATTGGACTAAGATTTGATCAGTGGTCCTGCACTTCTAGTTTCAGTGTTTGTGTATTTATTTTCTAGACCAACACAGACTATTCTGCCTTTCATGTAAACCTCAAGTATTGCAGTTGAAGGAAAAGGTTGGAAAGCGACGGCTTCCATCTGCCTGTGTGGACTTGGACTTTTTAACCCACCAACAAGCTGCTGTTACATCAAGCAGACAGCCATAAGCAAAGGAATCACTTTGTTTGGACTTTTTCTGTTTAAACTCAAGCACTTTATTTTGGAACGGATGGAAGAGAAAATGTGAAGATGTGGTCGACTCCTTTACTCTGCACACTGCAAAAAATAACTTCAAATGAGTCAACTCATAAAATAATTGCATTTACCCTTAATTTCAGCAGGTAAATAAGATGATCTGCCAATGGAACGAGTATGCTTAGTTTAAAATAAGATAATTAGATATTATGCACTTGAAAAAAACTTGTTTTTTCTTATTTTAAATGTAGATTATTTTGTTTCATTGGCAAAGTGTCTCATTTACCTCAATTCAAGGAAAAAAA
>NW_015150782.1:553078-553938 GCF_000732505.1 Cyprinodon variegatus
TACGCACTTGAAATAAGAGACGGTTGTTTTTCTTATTGTAAATGTAAATTGTTTGGTTCCAATGGCAAAGTGTCTCATTTACCTCAATTCAAGGAAAAAAATGCACTTATTTTATGAAAAAGTTTTTTTTTGCAGTGCAGACCTGCGTATGTTAGAATAAAAGTTGGACGGTAAACGGTTCGTCCAACGCGTCTTTTTCCACATGCCGATATTTCCCAGGCTTCACTTGGACCTGTTGAGGGTGGAGCTGATTGGTCGGTTGGATTCTAGCTAAGCGTGACTTCCTGAGCTCATCTAGAGGCGGGGGTGAAAGCAGGACCTCCTGCTGCTGGAGGAAACGATCCGTCACATGACTCCAAGTTCCTACAATAAGATTCCTTTTCATAGAAAATCGAATCAGATGCAGCTTTTTTTATCAGAACTGTAGCTTCTTTTTAAAGATTTAAAGTTGATGTTTGCAAACTTGTACATATTTGAATGAGCTGCATGTGAGGATCCTGCTTTTCTAAATGTTTTTTTTTTTCTGTTGGGGGGGGTGCTGCCTCTGCCTGTCAGTCAAAGAGCACAAATCTTTATATGTAAATAATGACTTTCTATTGGTTTTATTTGTTTGATAAGAAAATCCATCCTTGGGCCCCGTGAAGCAGCCTCCATCTTTCTACCGCCCCCCCACACTACAAACAAATGAAATCTAAATAAGCCTTTTTTTCTGAAATTAAGTGTATTTTTTCTGGAATTGACGTCAGTGAGACACTTAGCCAACGGAACAAGAAACATTTAACTTTTAATAAAGGAAAAAACAAATGCATTGTCTTATTTCAAGTGCATATTATTTAATTATCTTATTTTAATTGTAAAAA
>NW_015150782.1:555550-556840 GCF_000732505.1 Cyprinodon variegatus
ACCTGGCTTTGCTGAAGGGAAAGTAAAGCTGATCAAACCAACCTGTTACACTGACCCCTGCTGGAGAACTCAGGAACCCCACCCTGTCAGTCTCTGCCTTTGTGTCCTTGAGCAGGACTCTAACCTTCCTTTCCTGCTGGAGGTCAGAGGGCCTCTGGCACCGACTGCTGCAGCAGTTGGTTTGTCCCTGAAATGTAGCGAGCGAGAACTGGAAAGGTTAAGGTTGTAAGGTGGATCCAGACAACAGCGAGGGCCCCCAGGGGCCTCCATGGGGCCTTCAGAGAAATCTGATTTTTTTTTTTCTGCCAGTGAAAGCAATGATCAGATCATTAACTAATCATTTGCTGCACTAAAAGTAATAAAAGAGCTTTGATGGATTAAAATCAATTGTAGAATAACAGACATGATTAAATCAAATGGTAAAATCTGGCATGTTGTTAAATAATGGAAATAAATTCCCTGAACCCAGGTGGAAAATACGTTCAACAATTAATTATTAAAACAATGTAAACGTTTATAACTATATGCAAAAGCTGTATTTGAAAACATGAACTACCTTCACCTCCAGATTTGACCTTTTTAGATGACCTGTTCTTCCTGCTGATCTCTATTCCCTGGACTGCTAATTGGCCGTTGGTAGCACACGGTGCTGTGAAGCCACCAGCCGCCATATTGGTACTCCCTAATTAGACTGGTCACAATGTAAAACATATGTGTGCTACAGCATCGAAAAATGATGATGTTCTCATTTTCAGAGAACATCATCGTTGGAGAACTAATAAGAAGGAAGGGAGTGAATGAGGTCCTGTTTCAGGATGTCTCTTTCATCTTTTATTGTCATTTTGTATACACAAAGTGTATATGAAACAAACTTTCCTTTTATACATCTCTAATGACATTTCCATTCCATAAAGTTCAGCAGTGATCAAATGAAAATAGTGTGGGAGAAAAAAACATGGAGCAAAAAAACGCATTTGTCTGGAAGTTCAGAGCATTAATATATATGGTGCAAATATGCAGTGTAGTTGGTTTGGTGTCATCAGTGTGATGCAGAGTCTGACAGTTCATCAGTGTGATGGTGGTGGGGAAGAAGCTGCTGCAGAACCTGCTGGTCCTGCATTGAATGCTGTGAAGCCTCTTCCCAGAGGGCAGCAGGGAGAACAGTCCATGGTGGGGGGGTGAGGGGTCATTGATGATGTCACGGGACACGCAGCGCTGGGATGAAATGTCTTTAATGGAGGGAAGAGGAGCCCCCATGATTCTCTCTGCTGACCACCTCTACAGACATTT
>NW_015150782.1:559149-562350 GCF_000732505.1 Cyprinodon variegatus
GCCCTGACGACTGGTTTGATGGTTATATGATGAGGGAAACTGGTGAAGCTGGTGAGATGATGCAGAAAGGGTGGAGCTGAGCAGGTGTATGAGTGATCAGCCCAGCATCAGTGCCAAGATCATTACAGAGATTCCAATATTTCTGCAGTTTGGAGACAATAAATCTGATATCTGATACTACAACAGTATGAAGACGGTCAGAAATGTTATTAGCACCCAGAACAGTAGTGAGAAGATCAGCAGCCATTCTTTGCCTGCTTTTGGTGTCAACTGTAATGGTTGCTAGGCGACAGAGCGTACAGACCATAACAGCCGGAGAAGGCTGGACCTGTTTGAATCCACAGCCTAAACTCTTCCAGTCTCCTTATTTTCACAGACCTGGAGGGACCCGGTCCAGGTAGACCAAGTCCTTGGAAAACTCAACCAGCTGGCATTCACCTTAAAGGAGCACTACTGCCACCTGCTGGACAGGATGTGAAACAGTAGCTCAGTGGCGTGGATGAATGAAAGCTGGTGATGACGTGGCGGCCAACAACCAACTCTGATTCTCTAGAGCGCATAGATGCTGAGTCCTTCTGTGGTTCATCCCTCTTAGCATCATGGCAGAAGAAGAGGGGGTGGAGTAATAAGACCTCAGAGTTCATCTGTACTACAGACTGGACTGGAGACGCAACTGTGAAGCTTTAGCTGAGAAAAACAAAGCCGGAGAAGGCTGGACCTGTTTGAATCCACAGCCAATCCACGGCCTCCTTATTTTCACAGACCTCCAAGGACTCAGTTCAGGTAGACCGAGTCCTTGGAGGATGCAGCCTCTGAAATCAAACACAGCCAGTTTCTGCAGTCCTGTTAATCATCTAAATACTTCATCCAGGTGTGTTGCACCAAGAACACCAAGAGTTCTCCACCCCTGCTATAGTCACAGATGCCGTACAGTAGACTGACCGGAGCGAGGCTCCATAGAACTGTAGCCTTTGACCCCCGACATCAGATAAGGCTAATGAAGTGCCTCGCCTGAGGATACCATGGAGGAGACAGAAGGAGTGGAGGCTCCCATCAGGCAGATTATATTCTAAAATAGGGCCACAAGGAACGAGTGTTTCTCTCATAAACGTAGCTATTAGAGACGTTGCTGGTGAAGGTTCTCAGTCATCCAGGTCATAGTGATAAAAAATAGATTAAAAACAATCCACTGGACTTGGTTTCCAAGATAAAAGACGTTTCTCTTCCCATCCAGGAAGCTTTTTCAATTCCACCCCATTCCAAAGGGGGGGACCCGTTCATCCGTTTCTATTTGCATGTTTTCTAAACTAAAACCAGGCTTTGTTGGGCTGCTGGATTAAACCTGGAACTAAACGCTATTTCTGACATTTTGGATTGAAAAAGCTTCCTGGATGGAAGAGAAACGTCTTCAAACTTGGAAACAAAGTCCAGTGGATTGTTTTTCATTTTTCTGGGTTGATTAGAGACGTTGTTTAGCAAAAGGAAACCAGTAAAACCACCATNCAGTGGATTGTTTTTCATTTTTCTGGGTTGATTAGAGACGTTGTTTAGCAAAAGGAAACCAGTAAAACCACCATGATCCCCGAGTTCATGACTGTTTCAATATCTGCAAGCAGATCAACAGTTACATCCCTGATAACGCCTCCAGCTTCAGAACAAGATTATTATCACTGCTTTAAACTTTGCTTTCAGAGTGTTTGAAGCTTCCTGCTTTATGGTTCAGAGTTTGTTTGATTTATTTTCACAGAGCACCAGAGGAATACAGACGTGGATCTGTTTTTCTGTTTTAAAGTTCTAAAGGCTGCAGCTCTTTATGTGCAGCTTGTTTGTTGCAGACAGGCATCAGCAGCTTGGATACTTCCAGCGACACAGCGTCTGTAATCTCAGTTCTTCACTGAAACTGTTGCAACTGAGGAATGTTGAAGGATTCATAAGGAACCAGAAATGGATGAATGTGCTGATTGGCTCCTTCTTTGTTGACAGTTTCATGGACTAATGGCAGCTTCAGGCAACAGTTCCTGTTTGTGTTAATTTTAGCAAACTGCTGCAGGTTAGAGAGGTAGAGGAGCTCAGAGGGAGCAGGAATATTGACGGTAACTGAAAGAAGCTTATTCTGTATTGTTTTTAAGCAGCTATGCTAAGTTTCTCCACATGTATTTTACTATTAGGGGGGATTAGTTTCTGTCAGCTATGGTTTTTATAAACTTATTTATTCTTAGTTTAAAACTGTTTAAATTGACTGTTTCTGATGAGCACATTATCCATGAGCTGGGTGTTATTCACAAGTGCTATACTTGTCTTGTTGCTGAAAGTCTTGTCTTGACTTGCCTGCCCGAACCCAGATGTCCCGGGAACAGCTGGCTGTGCAGCGGGCCAGGCGCTCCTTCCAGACAGGCAGAACCAAACCTCTGGAGTTCAGAATCCAGCAGCTGAAGAGGCTGCAGAGCTGCTTCCAGGAGAGACAGAGGGACATTAAACGTGCTCTGCAGAAGGACCTCGGCAAGGTGGGCAACAGGTGCATCTTTGACTGAAATATCTGGTTCCTAACATCCAGAACTGGAAATCTTTCCCCACCAGAGCGAGTATTCCTCTGAGCTGTATGAAATGCTGCTAGTGGAGGCAGAGATCCACCTTTCAGTGACGAGGCTGGCAGAGTGGGCAGCTCCTCGGCCCGTGGAGAAGAACATCTTCACGCTATCGGATGATGTCTACGTCAAACCAGAGCCCCTGGGAGTGGTTCTGATCATTGGACCCTGGAACTATCCCTGGTCTCTCACTCTGCTGCCACTAGTGGGAGCTATAGCAGCAGGTAGGCCTTGTTTTCAGCCTCTAATGAGTGAATGTCAGAATTCAGCTAATAAACCTCGACTCAGCACTGATAGAGAAATGAATGAGGAGAATCTGCATGTTGATGAGTCTGGTTATTTTTCTACTGAGATCAATGAAAATAACTTGATTCAATTCACATTACACACCATCTACTTTAGTTAAACAGTTTAAGGGTTTAGCAGTGGTTGACAGAGTAATCAACTGTAGAACTTTATTTTTTAACCTTACCTTTTTCATCATTCTGCTTCATTCTATCTCTATTCTCCCACTCTGCAGAATCTGTTAGTTCAATCTCTAACGTTCTGCTCTCTCTGCTTTTTCTCATAGTAGCTTCATCTGGTCTGTTCCTGTTTGGCTGTGACTCCATCCTGG
>NW_015150782.1:563224-564694 GCF_000732505.1 Cyprinodon variegatus
AAGTAAAAATATCAGAAAAATCTACTTGAGTACAGTAACGAAGTATTTGTACTTCGTTACTTCCCATCTCTGGTAATGTGACCCCGGGTGAGATCTGTTTGCATCTGGGAACTCCTGATCATTAGTTTGCTGTAGATATTTTTCTGTCTCTGTCATAAAAGTTTTATTTCCGCAGGTGATGCAGCAATAGTTAAACCCTCTGAGATCAGCTCCAACTCCTCAAAGGTCATGGCTGAACTTCTTCCCCTCTACTTAGACCAGGTTTGCTTTCTGCTTTGTACCTCTGCAGAGTGTTTGGTTTGTCTCATAAATTCCTACAGACGTGTTGGGTTTGTGTATAACTAAGACACGCTGTGTTTAGGATTTATACCCAGTGGTGGAAGGTGGTGTCCCAGAAACCCAGGAGCTGCTGAAGCAGAGATTTGATCACATCTTCTACACAGGCAGTACCTCAGTAGGCCAACTGGTGATGGAGGCCGCAGCTCGCCACCTCACTCCTGTGACGCTGGAGCTGGGAGGGAAGAGTCCCTGTTTCATAGACAAGAACTGTGATATTAAAACTGCATGTCGGTCAGTGTCTTTTTGTCAAATATAGAACACAACACATGCATCACTGAAAGACATTTCTGCTGTTTAGCAGTTCCCTCAGGTCACTAATGATTCCTAACAAACCCTGAAAAAACTAACAAGGAAAAAAGAGAGGGAATTGCTGAATGGAGAATGGAGGCATGCAGGAAAACGAGCTCCAGAAGAACGATGTCAGGGATGAAGAAGATCACAGGATGATCAGACTACAGCTGCAGATTTTAGGACCCCTGCAGTTTGCTTATCGCCATGGAGATGGAGTGGATGATGTCATCATCCACCTGCTTCAACAAACCCTCCATCATTTAGACAAGGCAGACAGCACTGTGAGCATTGGTGCCACCAGTGGAGGCCATGGCCACCAGGGGCGGATCTAGGATTCTAGGAGATCAGGGGCTCAGCCCTGAGGGTGAAGATGAGAGTGTAGACTTTCTGGTAAATCCTGTTCTAATGTAAAATATGACAGATTACGGGATTAAGGACATTTCTAGTTTTCTACATGCTAACATATGCTTACAGGTAACAATTTTTGAGAATTTTGAAATAGTTGCTCTTTATTTCACAAAGATATGGGAGGAGGAGAAAATGGAATATTTTAGCTGCCTGAAATAATCTGTTCCCCCTTCATAACATGGGAAGATCATTATTTGCCAAAGTTATGAGATGGAAATCAAATATTTTAGCCCCCTGATATAATCCTCTGATTTCCACCACTGCCCTATCTGTTTTAAATTTGCAGCATGGAGGCGCTCAACTCTTAAAAGCTTTCAGTGATGAGAGGGAAACACTTCTTCTTCGGCATAGAAATGCTACAGACTGGTTTCCTGTGCATGATGCCACTCTCTGGTGAATTCTAGTACTGCACATTTTACTCAGATCAGCTCT
>NW_015150782.1:567125-572053 GCF_000732505.1 Cyprinodon variegatus
AAGAGTCCTGTCATCAGCAGGAATACTGGGATGACTCTGCAGTCATTGGGAGCATCGAAGATGGAGCAGAAGCTGAGGACAGATGAAACGCTTTATGTCTCATCCTGAATGTTGAAACCAGGGAGGTGATTGTAGATTTTAGAAGAAACAGGAACAGGTTCAACCATGGATTGGAACCAAACAGGACTTTAGACTTTGCCCGCCAACAGTCAGTACATGGATAGGTGCTGAGGAATAAAAAACACTCCACTTCTTTTGATAACCTTTTGCTGAGTTCTAATCCAGCGGGTGCTTCCTCCAAAGGCCAGATTCGTCTTCTGTCTTATGTCATAACGCTGTGCCAAGGCCGCTTTGGATTGAAGGACTCCTCGTCATGCGGCCAACAAATGAAGGACGGGTCGGCTGTACCCTCTGTAGCCGTGGGTATCCCATGATTCATTGCGAGTCTAAGCTAGCTGGCTGCTCTTTGCTCAGAGGAAAAATGGCGCCGAACAGTGGTGAATGTTGGAAGTTCAGTTAATTTATAATCCAAGTCTGAATATTTCCGTCTTAAAAGGAATAAAAATTGTTGTTTTAATGGTTATTGATTTAGATATGTGGCAGTAATGTTTGATTTATCTAAAGGTTTTATCTAACCCTGTCTAAATGGGTTTGGCTGACATTGAAGCACAGATTCCAATATCTCTGCAGAGTGGGGACTATAAATCTGATATCTGATACTACGACGGTATGAAGACGGTCAGAAATGTTATTAGCACCCAGAACAGTAGTGAGAAGATCAGCAGCCATTCTTTGCCTGCTTTTGGTGTCAACTGTAATGGTTGCTAGGCGACAGAGCGTACAGAAGGTAACAGCCGGAGAAGGCTGGGTCTGTTTGAATCCGCAGCCTAAACTCTTCCAGTCTCCTTATATTCACAGACCTGAAAGGACCTGGTCCAGGTAGACCGAGTCCTTGGAAGACTCAACCAGCTGGCATTCAGCTTAAAGGAGCATTACTGCCACCTGCTGGACAGGATGAGAAACAGTAGCTCAGTGGCGTGGATGAATGAAAGCTGGTGATGACATGGCGGCCAACAACCATCTGTGATTCGCTAGAGTGTATAGATGCTGAGTCCTTCTGTGGTTCATCCCTCTTAGCATCATGGCAGAAGAAGTGGGGGTGGAGTAATAAGACCTCAGAGTTCACCTGTACTACAGACTGGACTGGAGACGCAACTGTGAAGCTTTAGCTGAGAAAAACAATTCCTGATGAAATGAAGAACATTATGGACCACAGTGAGAATCCTTTCATCAGGCTGTTAAAAAACAGCAGCGTCTTCAGTCAGAGGCTTCAATAGAAGCCTGAGTCAGTAAGACAGGCAGATACAGACCATCCTTCCTGCCTGCAGTCATCAACGTCTATGAATAAATATAAAAAAGAGTTATAAAAACCTTTAGTTTCCCTTTGGTTAATCAATGGAGCGTTTATGACTTGAATGTCTAACACTGCTTTTATTTCTGATCTTTTTTCCACAGCCGCATCACGTGGGCCAAGTTCATAAACTGTGGTCAGACCTGCATTGCTCCAGATTTTATTCTGTGTGAACCTTCTGTCCAAAGCAGAGTAGTGGAAGCGATCAAGAAGTGCATTAAGGTTAGTTGGGTTCAGTGTTATTACTATTACTAGTCTTAGTCACTTTTTAGTCATTGCTATATGTGATAGTTTTAGTTGGTTTAGTCGACTTAAACATTAAAAAGGTTTTAGTCAGTTTTATGTTGCAACAAAAGTTAACCTTTACAACTTGGAATAACAACCAGATTCTTTCCCAGACTGGCAGCTCTATCCTAGATGCTGCAATAGCTGGGTATAGAATGCTGCTGTGCAGATCATCATTGCTGCTGGACAGAAAACTTTGATTTATTAAATTCAAATAAACGTTTTAAATGAATGAATGCCCTACTTTATAAATAAGTGTCTCACAAAAGCTGTGAAAATAGATTATCTAATTCAACACGTCCTATTGGGTTAATATAGCAGACAGACAAGCTAACAAAATGTCCAATAAAGGAATTATTTTATCATCCAAGGTTTCCATCCCAAAGCAAACACTTCCTGATCTGCTATGAATTCTGCATTAAACACAGGTCAATAAAATCTGCATTACTCCAAAAAAGCAAAGAAAAAAAACATTTTTCTCTCTACTTTGGTGATTTTGGTTTTATTTCTGAGAATTTCCCCCTCGGTTCCTGCTGCTCAGGCGTCAAAGTAGATTTAAATTCACATTATTAACAAAATACAGAGAGAACCTCCATAATTGCCTTTTAATGCCATGGAAACCCAGACCTAAATTGAATGAATATGGTACTAAGATGTTGAAATATTTAAGGAAACATTTACAACATATTGAAATAGAAATNAACAGCAGCGTCTTCAGTCAGAGGCTTCAATAGAAGCCTGAGTCAGTAAGACAGGCAGATACAGACCATCCTTCCTGCCTGCAGTCATCAACGTCTATGAATAAATATGAAAAAGAGTTATAAAAACCTTTAGTTTCCCTTTGGTTAATCAATGGAGCGTTTATGACTTGAATGTCTAACACTGCTTTTATTTCTGATCTTTTTTCCACAGCCGCATCACGTGGGCCAAGTTCATAAACTGTGGTCAGACCTGCATTGCTCCAGATTTTATTCTGTGTGAACCTTCTGTCCAAAGCAGAGTAGTGGAAGCGATCAAGAAGTGCATTAAGGTTAGTTGGGTTCAGTGTTATTACTATTACTAGTCTTAGTCACTTTTTAGTCATTGCTATATGTGATAGTTTTAGTTGGTTTAGTCGACTTAAACATTAAAAAGGTTTTAGTCAGTTTTATGTTGCAACAAAAGTTAACCTTTACAACTTGGAATAACAACCAGATTCTTTCCCAGACTGGCAGCTCTATCCTAGATGCTGCAATAGCTGGGTATAGAATGCTGCTGTGCAGATCATCATTGCTGCTGGACAGAAAACTTTGATTTATTAAATTCAAATAAACGTTTTAAATGAATGAATGCCCTACTTTATAAATAAGTGTCTCACAAAAGCTGTGAAAATAGATTATCTAATTCAACACGTCCTATTGGGTTAATATAGCAGACAGACAAGCTAACAAAATGTCCAATAAAGGAATTATTTTATCATCCAAGGTTTCCATCCCAAAGCAAACACTTCCTGATCTGCTATGAATTCTGCATTAAACACAGGTCAATAAAATCTGCATTACTCCAAAAAAGCAAAGAAAAAAAACATTTTTCTCTCTACTTTGGTGATTTTGGTTTTATTTCTGAGAATTTCCCCCTCGGTTCCTGCTGCTCAGGCGTCAAAGTAGATTTAAATTCACATTATTAACAAAATACAGAGAGAACCTCCATAATTGCCTTTTAATGCCATGGAAACCCAGACCTAAATTGAATGAATATGGTACTAAGATGTTGAAATATTTAAGGAAACATTTACAACATATTGAAATAGAAATGAGAACAATGAGAGAGAACTATTCAAAGATCTATGAACCTTTTCATCTGGATCTTTATCCAGAAATAAACAGAATGCAATGAATTATTTGCTTTGGATATAATTCAGGGATTCCTTTTGTTAGAAATTAAAGAATGTTTAGCATCTTTCTGGAAGAAATAAAATCTTGATAGTCAGACAAAGGGATTTTTTATGCTTGGCAGAGGATGATCAGCCACATCTAGTTTATTAAGTAGCGAGAGCAGGAGGAGCTGTACTGCTGAGAGCGAACCATCAGTGGAGTGTAAAGCGCAGACTCTGAGCTAAGCTACGCAAAGACGCATTTCTGCACAAGCACAGCTGGAAGAGGAGAGTTGGTCAGAGTTCAGCACGCAGTACCGGATCATTCTGGGTTATTTTTTCCCCTGCCGCCGCTGCCATGATCCATCTGCGCTCCTGCAGCATGTGCAACGCTGCGGGGCAGGTGGATCAACCAGCACGCAGCTGCATGGCTTATATTGCTCAGCAGATTACAGCACAATGATGCATTTTAAACATCTGAGCGACCATCCGCTCATTTTGATTTAGTCTTGTTAACGAAAACTCAAACCCACCCAACCAACATCAAAGATCCATGTTTAGCTCGTCAGTTTTTGTTATTGTCATGAAAAAAAAGGAGAGTAAACGAAATGATTTCATCATCCTCATCATTTACTAAAAAACTCTGGTTGGGTTCAGGCATTGTTACATACTCCAAACAGTGCTTGGACTTCGCAAAAGGTTTGCAAATATTCCACATCAGTAAATAAGCAAATTATTCAAAAGATACACCAAAAGTCTATATATTGGGTTTGTTTGGACAGGGAAAAAAAAAATCTTAGAATATGGTGGAAAAGTGTGAAATGTTTGAAACTCTTGCATCACACTCATCTGGTATAGATTTTTTTACACGTAGATGGTAATAATACAAGACTTTCCTTTAATTCTTATCACTATTGAATATTAACAATAACTAAATGTCTGTGTGTGAATGTAATCTGTTGATAAGTGAGATAACGGCGGCAGTTTGACTGCCATGTTTTTCAGTTCTCTGCTTTATGCATTTCGATCCCAACAGCAGCCATTTTATAGATATGTTTTTGTTTTAGGTCAGAATTATTTGTCTTGAAGTCGTGGCGATCATTCCTGCCTAGCGCTGCGCTTACCTACCAAGATGGCGTCTGGATTAGGGCTGCAACTAATTTAATTTAGGAAAGAAATTATTCTGTCAATAAGTTTTTCAATGAATTGATTAATAATGGGAAATATTAAGGTTCCTTAAAGAAGATTTCTAACTAAATCAAATCAGGTGAAACTAAAATGGTTCCAACTGAAGAGTCCTGGATTTAAAATATTGACAGATGAAAATGTTCTTTAACTTAAATACAAAAAGTTTATATATATTGGTTATTATATTTAATT
>NW_015150782.1:572510-573891 GCF_000732505.1 Cyprinodon variegatus
ATGTTTTACAGTCTCTATACTCCAGTTAACCATGAATTGAATACTAAATTAAATAATCCATTTATCTGATTAATTGTTTCAGCCCTATTCTGGATCCGTTCTTTTTCAGACATGTGGGAACTATGTTCTCGGTCAGTTTTTATACCTGTGAGAGCGCGTTTCTTATGATACATTCAAGTACATCTGGTAAAATGAATTGTCCAAAGGTCAGAAGATATTCCACACCGAACTCTGTTGTTCAAATGAAGCCTTGACTGCGCGCACCTTTACACCTTGATTTAAAACTGTATCAAAAACTGTCCTGGCAAACCAATATGTAAAGAGGTTCCATTCTGTTGCTTTGTTTACAACAAAAACACAATGAAATCTGTAAATGTTTGACAATGATTTGGATTCTTCTGTTTGTCTCTAACGTTTCTCCGTGGGGTCCCTGGGGGCCTCTGCAGGAGTTTTACGCCGACAGCCCAAAGACCAGTGACGACTATGGCCGCATTGTCAGTCAGCGGCAGTTCAGGAGGATCATGGGTCTCATGGACGGGTGCACCGTTGCGTTTGGTGGAGATGCTGATGAATCCCAGGGCTACATAGGTAACTGATGCATCCTATTATCAACATACAGCAGATCCTAAACAGCCTCCAGTGTCTCTGAAATACAGCGAGGCGGATAATGGACCCAGTTCCATCAGCTCCAGTGGAAAAACTCTTGTTGTTTGGTGGAACAGACTTGATGTGGAAGCTGTTTCTGTTACTCCTCCAAGGCTCAGCTCAGAGGGCTGTGATCAGAGGGGGTTACCATCAGGAAATACTAGGCAGCTGCCTAGGGCCCCAAGTTCCTGGTTACCCCAAAAAACTCTTTTTACATCATGGGCGTAGGTTTGCATAGGGACCATAGGGACATGTCTCTACCAACATTTTGGCACCAACCTACTTGTCCCTACCAATAATTCTATTTGAATAACATGTTTATAGTTTACAATACAGTGTGGTTGCAGCAGTCGCCTCTTTTTTCACAACTATTGAAGTTAATATTGAAAATGCTCAGTGTCAGTTCCTCTTATAGTTCCCGCACCCATGTAAATACAATAAATCTATTTGCAGTCCCTTGAATATGTTATTTTGCTTTGTTTTACAATTCCGAGAATATCAGCATATCAGATAAAAATAATAAGCGTGGGTTTTACCTCTGTTTACGTCTGCACAGTTCTATTTCTTCAAAAGAAAACATCGGATAAAGACACATACAACAGACTTATTTAGACTATATTTGGCTAAAAAGGCACGTATTTACCTTCACTGGTAAGTTTAAATGTAACCCTTTTCAAAGTGTCAAAGTTCAAATGTTGTTAAACAGCATCTTGTGTGTAGTGCTTATAAAATATGT
>NW_015150782.1:574556-580746 GCF_000732505.1 Cyprinodon variegatus
TATTTGTACTTTGTTACTTCCCATCTCTGCGTTTACATATATAGTTAATACAACTGTTCCTTATTTGTGCACATTAATGATGTTTCACATCCACTGTTAGATGTGTGAGTAAAGCTGGAAACCAGGTGAGTTGAGTTGCTTTCGGTCGTTGGTTAGAATGAGATCATGTGATGTTCCTCCACACGTTGATCACATTCACTATGCCTCTTTTTCACATCTTCTAACTGCTCCCTGTGTTTCTCAGGCCCCACTGTGTTACAGGATGTAACGGCTGAATCCAAAGTGATGCAGGAGGAGATCTTTGGACCACTGCTGCCCATCATCACAGTGGATGGTGTGGATGAGGCCATCCGCTTTATGAATAAGAGAGAGAAGCCGTTAGTCATCTACGTGTTTTCCCATGATGATAAGGTAAGAGCTTTAGCTTTAGCTTCAGACCGACCTTTTTACCTTCTTTCATTAAAGTGCTTTATTTGAAACAGCTGATCAAAAAAGTGATAGCTGAGACATCTAGTGGAGCGCTGGTGGCCAACGATTGTATTGTTCACTTCCTGGACAGCGCCCTGCCGTTTGGGGGGGTTGGTGAGTGCAGCTCATCTAGATTTATGGTTCTATGAGAAGCTTCTGACTCTGGCTTTGAATTTCTGGCTCTTCAGGTCACAGCGGTATGGGGCGCTACCGCGGCCGCCACACCTTTGACCAACTCAGCAACCTACGCAGCTGCATGATCAAGCAGCTGAAGATGGAGGCACTCAACAGCATGAGATACCCCCCCCTCAGTGCGAAGAAGCTCGGCTGGGCCCGCCGCTTCGTGCTCTCGCACGTTAATGTGCAGAGGCTGCGCAGTATGGGGGCGTTGGTGGTGCTGGCGATGCTGGCCGGCCTTGCTGCGTTTGTGGTTCAGGTAAAGGAACGCTGCCATGCTTCTCCTAATCAGATAACATGTCACCATATTTCCCATCATGCAGTGCTGTTGTTTATGTTAAGCGAACAACTTACAGCTGCTTTCCGTTTCCATACTAATGGGAATTCAACATCTATGCCGTTTCCATGACTTGGAGTCCAGACCAGGAAATGGAGTCCTAGTTTAACTTCCTGGTTTGCCGCTTGTCTCCTGTCACCCACCAGTTACACCAGTCAGACTGAGTCCATTGATATTATTAATGACTATTTTTATAGTATCATTGTGATTATTTAAAACAAGTTAAACAGGAATTTAAAGGGAATTTTCCAAATGATGGTCAGAATTTAAAAGAAAAGACCGGTCAGCGAGGAATAATCAATGGATCAATATTTATACCTAAAACTAATACGTTTCCCCTTTTGCCATCTTCCAGCAGTGACGTCACGGTGCGGTAAGCCTAGCGCCATTCTCCCCGCTTTCCAAGCTAAATCAATGGGAACTACTAGACACATCTGCAATCAACAACAATTATTGAAGATTTCCAGAGGACTTCACCATTGAAATTCACCAGAGCTATAGTGAAACTGACAATGCCCACGTGCATGGCAGCTGGATGCTGGAATACATCGGGTAAAAGTGAAAAAAAGAGTTATTCCACCTTTCTGATTCCTGATCCTCCACGGACGGGTTGGTCGTTGGATCGCCAACTTGAAGAGGGAGGATTTGCCATCGAACTTCTGGCCAGAGAAAAAACCCGTAATATGTAGCCAACATTTGGAAGAAGAATGTTTTCAAGATGACTTGGATAATAGCGCGTTGTGACAAACACCAGATACAGCACTGGGACTTGATCAACAGCCGATACCGCACCGTGACAATGTCACTAACCAGTAGGTGGCAGTAGTGTTCTTTGACAAACATGGATGCCTCCAGTAAAGCACATTCACATGGAAATTACTCTGAATTAAAAACACTGATCATTTATTGAACAGGATGGAATCATTTCAGATTTAAAGAACTTTCAGAAGTTTGAATTCTGAATATGAGCGGATTGTTCCTTTAAATAAACGTGGGTGTTCCACAGGGCCTCTTTATTGGCCCACTTTTTTCAAGATACTGTTAAATTTTCATATCTATTTTCTGGCTGAAGTTTTCCACGTATGATAAAAATACAGTTGTATATTTAGCTCTTAAGATATTGAAATTGTCTCCACACAGTTCTCAGCTGTTTGTTAAACTTGGTTTAGATGAACGACTGAACTGATTTATAGCTACTAAGATAAAAAGGCAAGACTATAATGGAAAAAAAAACTTTTTTCTCTAAAGCGGAGATCTATATGTACAGTAATATTTAATTAATGTTAAAATTACTCAAATATTCATTTCTTTCAATAACTAAAACACATTACATAGATTCACATTATATAGATTGTTTCCTTCCAGACTGAAGTCTTTTGATGATTTTCGGTTTACAGCCAGTAAAAATATAACATTTAAGAATAAAACATCAAACCGATGAAGCTGTGCTAGGTGAAAACCATGTAACTTGCAGTTGTTTATAAAATCCTATTATTATCCAGCATGAAAGGTATTTGTAATGACTTCTGGATAAGGCTCCTCAGGAACCCTTGGGGGTTCATTTAGTTTCAGACGTTGTTGGAAAAACAACGTTTGGAGCAGGAGTCTGAGGTACTGCTGTTCTACAACAAGGACCTTTTTCTGTAAAGAGCGATCATGCGCCGTTACATGCTTGCAGAAATATTATTTAATGTCATTTATTGTTGAAGTAAAGTGCATTTCAACACAACAGTACGACTGTAAAATATGGCAGAACTTTCGTCCATAGTCTTTGGCCAGATGTGAGAATGATGCCCTGAGAAATGTCAAACTGTCAGGATCAGTGGATACTTGTTGATGGAGAGGCAGAGACTATTTCTTAGAAAATTTAATGAAGAAATAAAAACACAGAAACCATAATCCAGAACCGATCAACAAGAAACTCAGGAACCAAAAACTGAGAGACACCTGGGGGGAAAATAAACCGAAGTAATGAAGAGAATCCAGGGATTAAGAACTAACTGCACAGGAGGTGTATATATGGGAGACAGAAAAAAGAATATGCCATTAAGCTGATAGGGAGCAGGTGTGGATAGAAGCAACTAGAAGGGAGCTATGGGAAAAGAGACTGGCACAAGGGGGCGACAGAGTGTAACAAAAAAATACAACACTGCTTAAATATAACTTGAAAACAACTAGAATAACACAAAATAGAGAAAAAACCAGGGAGCCAGAAAACACAGAATGGCATAACTCAAAGTGTAACTGAAAACTTTAACAGAACCAAAAACTCCAGAAAGGGACTTAATTTAAGCAGCTATCACTTTAGATTTAAGCTTAGGCTTTGTCTTAAGAAAGACCAGATAGAGCAGAATTACATCTTTATTTAGATTAATGGTCTTTAAACTATAATGTTTATATTGTTTTATTTTGCTTGTTGTCGTATGTCTTAGACTTAGACAGATTCATTTTGTCTACACAAGAGTAAACTAAAAGAAATTTAGTTTTAAACCAGCTCTAGACAGTTTAATTTTTTTGAGTGCAGTAATAAATACATAAAAAAGTTTTATAAACATATGACTGTATATTTACAGTTTTAACATTTTTTTTAATAAAAAAAAAAACAAAAAAACAATTCAACATAACTTCTAAGGCTCTCCTCCCAGTCCAGGTGAGGGTGTCTGTGATGAATGTGGTGCTGCTGACCACCTCTACAGCTGAGCTGTTGATGAGCAGTGGAGCGGGGTTAGGCCGCTTCTTCCTGAAGTCCACCATGATCTCCTTCATCAAGCAGATCAGTTAGAAAATGGGCAAGTTGTGATCAGCTGTGGTTTCCATCTTTGCTCTTTTTGTTCAGTGATAATTAATAGTGAGATCTTCCATCACAAACATCGCTTACTGGTGAACAACCACTAGATGTCAGCAGAGGCGTCCAAAGTATTCATCTTTATTCCTCCAGTATAAATTCTGCTGTTTAAAAACACTTTTATAGAAGTTAGAGGATCAACTTCAGCTTTTTACTCCAGTAAAAGTATAAAAGTAAAATTTTAAAAACTACTTAAAGTATAAAAGTAAAAGTAATGAAGGTAAAACTGTTAATGCCAGAAGCTTTACTGCTCTACTCTATTAAAGGAACATTTTCTATCATTCTGGATGATAACTTCCTTAGACTTCATTTTCTTAGTTATATAACTAAAGGTTGCATCATCTTCAAAAACTATTTATTTTGGTTTGTGGTGAGCAACAGGTTGGGGCAGCACCGAGTCCAACCACAAAGAAATTAAATGTCTGGATGAAACTAATTAGTTTGATTGTTTTTATTTTTTTTAAATACCAAAAGGCCATAATGAAAATTAGCTTCAATTAAACAAAACTAACAAGTCTATTTTGAAAATGTAAAAAGTAGAAGGAAAACGTTTTCTAAAGAATAATTACTGCAGGTAAGTATAGACAACATTTCTACTTATAAGTAACAAAGTATTTTTAGTTTGTTACTTGAATCCTCTGGATGTCAGTAGTGATGTCGTTTATCTAACATCTGTCTAATATAACCTCATTATTTTATAGCTGTGATCATTTCTGNTTTACAGTTTTAACATTTTTTTTAATAAAAAAAAAAACAAAAAAACAATTCAACATAACTTCTAAGGCTCTCCTCCCAGTCCAGGTGAGGGTGTCTGTGATGAATGTGGTGCTGCTGACCACCTCTACAGCTGAGCTGTTGATGAGCAGTGGAGCGGGGTTAGGCCGCTTCTTCCTGAAGTCCACCATGATCTCCTTCATCAAGCAGATCAGTTAGAAAATGGGCAAGTTGTGATCAGCTGTGGTTTCCATCTTTGCTCTTTTTGTTCAGTGATAATTAATAGTGAGATCTTCCATCACAAACATCGCTTACTGGTGAACAACCACTAGATGTCAGCAGAGGCGTCCAAAGTATTCATCTTTATTCCTCCAGTATAAATTCTGCTGTTTAAAAACACTTTTATAGAAGTTAGAGGATCAACTTCAGCTTTTTACTCCAGTAAAAGTATAAAAGTAAAATTTTAAAAACTACTTAAAGTATAAAAGTAAAAGTAATGAAGGTAAAACTGTTAATGCCAGAAGCTTTACTGCTCTACTCTATTAAAGGAACATTTTCTATCATTCTGGATGATAACTTCCTTAGACTTCATTTTCTTAGTTATATAACTAAAGGTTGCATCATCTTCAAAAACTATTTATTTTGGTTTGTGGTGAGCAACAGGTTGGGGCAGCACCGAGTCCAACCACAAAGAAATTAAATGTCTGGATGAAACTAATTAGTTTGATTGTTTTTATTTTTTTTAAATACCAAAAGGCCATAATGAAAATTAGCTTCAATTAAACAAAACTAACAAGTCTATTTTGAAAATGTAAAGAGTAGAAGGAAAACGTTTTCTAAAGAATAATTACTGCAGGTAAGTATAGACAACATTTCTACTTATAAGTAACAAAGTATTTTTACTTTGTTACTTGAATCCTCTGGATGTCAGTAGTGATGTCGTTTATCTAACATCTGTCTAATATAACCTCATTATTTTATAGCTGTGATCATTTCTGCTCAGTGCTTTGAATCCTGCTGCATGTTTGGTTACGCACAGCCCTGTCCCCTCACACAACAATGGCTTTGTCTCTACGGGACAATGAGCTGTTGTCCAGGAAACCCACCCACAAAATGCCCCCTCAAATACCCTCCCTTTAATTAGCCGACCCCCCCCAGTTAAAGGCCCCTTTGTTTGGGTCAGCCCCAGCAATGATGCCATGTTTGTTGCGTTCATGTGAACCAGCTCAGCTGTCTGTTTTGTTTCGCAGAGGTTCCTGCGCTGAATCCCAGCGGTTCCTGCTGGTTCTGGACCCCATCCTGGATGACTGAGGAGACTCTGGTCCGCAGCATTTCACCTTTAAACTAATCTACTGAATAAATGGCTCTTCAGAATAAATCTAGATCTGTTTTAATTAAAGAAGATGTTTTTTTTTTTGTTTTTTTAACCTCTCTCTCTCAGAGTTTGGGATTTGTTCATAAACATAATGTTTATACATAATGTGGATCCTTATCAATATTCATATTAATATTGTCAGGAGTGATTTACTGTTAGGCAATACTATGCAGACGCCTAGGGCCCCAAGTTCCTGGGGGCCCAAAGTTATGTTTCCATGTATGGTTAATACAACTATTTCTTATTTGTGCACAATAATGATGTTTTTGATAAA
>NW_015150782.1:582405-595809 GCF_000732505.1 Cyprinodon variegatus
GAAAAAATCTTTCATTCCTTTAGAGACAGCATGAAAAGTCAGCTGAGTACAAAACATAGAGAGGAAAACAAGAAGAAAAGGGACAAGAAGAGAGGGACAAAACCTAGAACAAAGAATAGATGTCTATTCTATTAACATTTCTCTATCTGTTAATAAAGCAAACATTGAAACCTTCTCCAGTTTTCTCTTTAATTTATTCTGTTTTCCTCCTCGTGTTCCTTCTAATGTTGTGGTTATTTATGGCTGACTGCCTTCAGTGTTCAGCCCCCATAGCGATGCAGTAAGCTCTAGTGAGGATGATGATGATGATGATGATGGGGGCGGTGGGTTGGTAAACTGATCCCAGAGCAGCGCAGAGGGGTCAGCTGGTGAGCAGCAGGACGGTCATCTGAGATCAGCCCCAACAGAACCTGCAGGTCTGACGGATCCGGCGGCGGTAAGTTCTGCTGACTTTAACTGGATTAAAAAAATAAAATCTATTTTCCAAACCTGCCGGTTAGAATAAGAGCCTCTGCATAGAAAACAATACAAATTCTAGACAAAAACTCACTTAAAACCGATTAAAATACGTTTCTGTGAAAGTTTTGCAAAGTATGTTTAGATTTACTTTCTTAGAGGGATAAACTGTAAACATCTCGATATCCTGAAGGATCCTAAAGCTGAGAGTTTTGATCCGAACCGGTTCTGGTTTGATGATGAATTCTGACCTAAAGGCTCCCAGAGCTGCTGGTTCCCAAACAGATCATACTTACATTCAATTAAAAGACATTTTAAATCATTACACGTTCAGGATAATCAGACAGGAAATTAAGAAAAATAAACTTTAGATGAATTTATGTTCATGCTCCATAAACATACTTGATTTGTTTTAATTACAACTTCAATGATAATCTGATTAAATTACCAGACACTCGGGGAAAGTCCTAGATGGTTCCTTTCCAGCTGAAGCAGGACAGGAGGAGATTGAACCTGTGCAGAAATAAAAAAAATGATTTCAGCTTCTCTGACTTTATCACCACTTTGGTTAAAGTCTGGATTTTGAACTTAATGAGGACTGGCTAAAAAATAGGTTCTGCAAAGTCATTAAAAAACCTTTTTTCACTTTTTCTTCTTCCATCCATCCTGTGAAACTCGGTCCTCTAATTTTAGTTTTAAATAAGAGGATCTATAAAGAATGATGGACGGATCTAGTTCCAATCTCTAACCAGTCAAACTGGGGAACAGATCGAAATAATAATAATAAGGAACAGGGGAAAAACAAAACATAATTCTTCTCGTCTCTTTAGCCCAATAAACAAGGATTGTTTTCATAATATAACCAGAATAAATAATCCAGCAGTTTGTGAGGATTTTCTGATCCCAGATTCTCATTTATTAGCTGCTGGAAGTTTGTTATGAAGAGAAAAGAGATGAAAGAAAGAAGGAAGAGAGGTGAGGCAGATACCCTGAGGAAGCATGAAGGTGAAGAAGAAAACACATAAAACAGACCCATTCCACAGATAGAGAAATGTTAATAGAATAGACATCCATTATCTGTTCTAGGTTGTGTCCCTCTCTTCTTGTCCCTTTTCTTCTTGTTTTCCTCTCTATGTTTTGTACTCAGCTGACTTTTCATGCTGTCTCTAAAGGAATGAAAGATTTTTTCCAAGCACTAAGCTCACTTAGCTGATTGCTCCTTCCTGTGTTTCCAAAAAGGCCAAAGTAAATAACCCAGTCCTTCTTTTCACTGTAGACAAGCCATGATCTGCTTATCTGTTCTCCATTTTTCATTTGGATGAAATAATAGCTGCATGAATCATGACAGCAGACAAGATAGAGGAGAGCAGGAGGCGGGGTTACCAATCTACTCGCTCTGGAGAGCAGAGTTCGCTGCTTTTAGATGTTGTCTCCAAAGTCTCCAGTAGCAGAAAAAAGTCTCTAGATTTGGCGCTAGGAGCTTTTTAGAAATCAAAGTGCTAGAGGGGTCTGAAAAGTGGCTAAATATAGCGACTAAAGCGCTAAGTTGGCAACACTGCTCTTTGCATGGTTTGTTTTCAAATGGTTTGCTGCTGTCTGTTTGGACCTTTCTGAACATGTGCAGCAAATGGACTGATCCAATATGGTGGACACTGAAGGGGGGGGGGCTGAGACACACTTAATATTATCAGCGTTCTGATGGCATTTTAATTAAGACATAATTAATGTGCACAAATAAGGAATAGTTGTATTAACCATACATGGAAACAGATTTGTATGGGGCCCCCAGGAACTTTGAGCCCTAGGCGCCTAGTATTGCCTAATGGTAACCCCCCCCCCCATGAGGACTTAATTGACATAATTAGAAAGTGATTTCTAAGAGAGCCATAGTTAGGGACGCATGCTGAAATGATCTTAGTGTTTCCAGAACAGAAGGAACTAGAAAAGAGGAAGAGTGTGATTAGGATGAAGGACTGATGCTGTGAAGCGTGAAAGGACAATGATTGGTGTGTTAGGTTAGGAAACAGGAAAACTCGGATGTTTACAGCTGTCAGTCCTAAAGTCTGAGTTCTCCTCAAACAGAAGCTTCCTTGATTCTTTCCACAAAGTTCACAGAAGGAGAGATCTGTTGATGTTCCACTAAACCCTCAGTGGCCTAAATGACACCGAAAAGCTGCAGCTCAGGTAGGAATCCTCTAAACTCCTAAAAGTAGGACCTCAGTCGTTAGCTTGCAGGATGTGAAACGGGGAAGTTGAAAACAAGGAACTAATAGGCTACAAATCTAAAACATTTTGAAGTTCATTGACCTAAATTTGCAAATTCAGAGACCTACTTATTCTAACTGCATAGAGTTAGATGCCTTTAAATCAGGGAATAATATCTATGACTAAATTAACTCCATTAGAGTCTGTTAATTTGAAGTATATTTTTCTCTTTTTTTAGATTTACTGACAGTATTTTGAAAACATTGTTCAGCCTCTCAAAACCCTCCGTTTAAAAGCGTTTAGGAATAATAACTCAGAATGCATGAAAATTACACTGGTAAAATGTTTTCCTATTTAGATGTTAGACGTCGTTGGGAAGCTTAGATTCTCCACAATTCAAACACTTAGTCCATTTTATGGACACAGCGAACACCAAAGCAGAATTAAAGCAGCATGTCGAAGTATAGCCTGACAAAGCAGCCACAACAAGCAAGCATGTCTTCATTATTGCTGCTCAAAAAAGACCTATTATAAAAAAAAAAAAAAAGCTACTTTGAGTCTTGTTTGAACTGATGAAACTTGGTTGTTTTACTCACCTAACTTTCATATATATATTTAGAAACTAGAAGGTGTTACCTTTCAAATAATGCATCACACATGTAATCTGGGCTTATAGTTCCTCAGTTATTTGCTTTTCCATTTGGGTATGCAAAGTAGGCAAATTTCCCAGAAATGAGGTGGATGTTGAGAGGTTAAAGTTATTTTATTTTGTTTATTTCTGTATATCTTTTTTTTCCCCAGAAAGCTCTTTTTTTTCTTTTTGTTTTCTGTTAATGAAACTGGTGCTGCACCGGCTACTAAGTAGGGCAGTGGGTCACACTGCTACCTTGCAGCAAGAAGGTTCCTAGTTTGATTCTCGGCCCGGGGTCTTTCTGCATGGAGTCTGCATGTTCTCCCTGTTCATGTGTGGGTTCTCTCCGGGTACTCCAGCTTCCTCCCACAGTCCTAAAACATGACTGTTAGGTTGATTGGCTTCTCTAAATCCTCCTTAGGTGTGAGTGTGAATGGTTGTTTGTCTCTGTGTTGCCCTGTGATGGACCTGAGACCTGTCCAGGGTGGACCCCCCCCTCTCTGTCCAGGGTGGACCCCCTCCTCTCTGTCCAGGGTGGACCCCTCCTCTCACCCACTGACAGCTGGAGATAGGCAGCCCTCACCACCCCAGCAGAGATAAACATGACAGAAGATGGATGGTGGTGCACCAATAAAATTTAATTCTGTTTTGGTTTGAACTATTTAAAATGTTCCTATGTTTACTTGTAAAATTAAAATGTGAGATTATTGAATGAACTGTTTAATGAGGCTGTGCTCTGGTGGGACTGATGCATTTCAGAAGAATGTTTTTGTTTAAATTCCCTGCCTGCAGCCTGCCTGCTGCTTATTGTGTCTTTGCTTTGCATCCATATGAACCTGCTGCTGATGCAGGCTCTGTGTTTTCCTGCTGGTTCGTAAACTGCTGAGCATATGGGAGCAGTGGAGGACCGCGCTGCTCATGTTGGTGCAGTAAAGGGGCTGATGGAGCCTGTGTTGTGGTTGAGCAGGTCGCTGATGGAGAGGCAGTCGGTGCAGCGGGCCAGGGAGGCCTTCCTCAGTGGCAGGGCTCGACCGCTGGAGTTCAGACTCCAACAGCTCCACGCCCTGCAGAGGATGATCACAGAGAAGGAGGCAGAGATCGCCACTGCTCTCAAGCAGGACATTAACAGGGTGGGTGGAGTCAGGTGGATGGGAGGAAACACAACGAAACGTCCTTTTTAATCCTGATTGCTGACCTGTTTGGTTTTATTCCACAGAGCCAGTATGACACTCCGCTCTTAGAGCTGATCGGCATCGAGAACGAAGTGAAGCTGGCCATAAAGAAGCTAGCGCAGTGGGCGGCTCCTCGGCCCGTGGAGAAGAACCTCCTCACCATCTCTGATGAGGTCTACATTCAGCCAGAGCCCCTGGGAGTGGTTCTCATCATCGGAGCCTGGAATTACCCCTGGGCCCTCACCCTTCTCCCCCTGATTGGGGCCATTGCTGCTGGTAGGAGGTCCTTTAGGATCTTGTTCTTGTTCAGAGGTCAGGAAGCAAACCTCTGCTGAACCGTAGAGCAGCAGAGACCCGTCCCCCCTCAATGGACGGAGGTCTGGTCCTCGACTGGAGCGTTCTTTGCTCTAAATGCAGCTCTGGTTGCATGTTTAGGTTTGCTCTGCTGCTGTGCAGGATGTCTTTATGGAGGGAATGTTTGGTGCAAGAAAAATACACCTTTAAAAAAAGGAAAACTGAGGAAACATATTTTTATAAAATGAAATTTGAAAGAAGAAGCAATCCAGAAATGAAACTTTAAAAAATTCTAAACAAAAAAGGTTTGAAGAATAACTTAAAACTTTTCTAGCATCTTATTTTTTTCAATATTATTTTTTTCCTTAAATTGGATATCTTCCAATTTGATTATTTAATTTATTTCTACATTTTCTTATCCATTTTAAATTTTAAAGTTGATATTTTTAAATGTACAATTTTATTTTATTTTTTTTTTTTTTACAAATTTTAGTGTCATTTTATGATTTTCAAATTGAATTTTACAAATTACATTCTTTTGTAATTGCGTTTTCGAGATCATGTTCTCTTTACTTTGGGGGCGGGCCTTACTCTAGAGTGAGGCGCAAAGATGCGATCCTATTGGTCTGCATGGACGACATGCAGGAAAACATTTTATTGCTCGTCATCAAGGCTGTTTTAAAAGAATGCAGGTCGTAAAACTCAAACTGAAAAGAGTAATTTGATAAAAAATGTATAAAGTATGAAAAAAGTAATTAAAAGAATGAAATAAAAAAGGAAATTATGAAACTAAATTTGAGAAAAAAATGGAGGTAAGAAAACAATGGCAAAGTTATGCTGAAAATCTTTTCTTATTTAAGTTACTCAATTTCTAATTTTTTCAAAATTTAAACATTAATACAACAATCCCTCCATAGTCTTCCAGCATAGCCCTGCATTTTGCTCCATCCCATCACTTCCGACCAGAAGAAAAGCCTCCCTGCAGAATGATAATGCCACTGCCGTGCTTTAGAGTGGAGATGATGGTAGCATTAGAGTGACATGCTACCATTAGCTTTATGGTGATGCAAGGTTACATCCACGTGTTTGGATGATGATGTCACAGAGTCCATCAGGATGAGATTTCCTTTCATTTTGTTTGACCAGTCTGCCATCAAGATGATGGGATCTGATGAGCTAATCTAACACAATACTTAAGATCAATACCAACTAAAAAACAGATCAGATATATGACCTCACCATCTAGCCTGGATGGAAGAGAAACGTCTTCAAACTTTGAAACAAAGTCCAGTGGATTGATTTGAACTTTTTTGGAATAACTGACCTGGATGACAGGCATCATCACCGTAAACAGCATCCTTCAATGAATAAAAGTTCACCTTTTCACTATGGTCTTGTTCCTTAGTGAATTTTAAAATAAAGGCACGTCTAAAAGACGATGATGTCACTGAAGTTTAAATTTCTCTTGGAAGTGGTTGGATTGTTGATCCTCTAACGGATGTGGGCGGAGTCATTGTAACCGCTCCAGGGCTTAGCTTCGTTTAGCCTTTAGCATGTCTGCTAAACCGTAGAATCTCCTTCTTCCTCATCTTTCTTGCATCGTCTTCATCACTCATGGCGGAATGCAAGCATGGTTCTGCTGGTTGTCTTTCAACACTTTTTTCTTTGCAGCGGTCCATCAGAGGTAGATTTATAGAGTTCAGAAACTCTCCTGAGCTGAAGATTTCTGCAGTTTTTCTTAAAAAGATAATCAAACTTTTGGCTTCTTCTTTGATCCATTCACTCATTATGTAGTCAGTCTAGGAGCAACCGCAGTACATGGGTGTCCGCCTTCAGTCTAGGTGGATGTCCTTGTCCTAGTAGGTCTGTCTGAATAGAGCCTTATTCACTTCTCACCATCGTTCTCCCTGATCTGTCTGCTGTGTTTCTCGGTCTTTATGGTTCTGTTTCTTCCATGATGCTCTCTAGCAAACCTCCCAGACAGAATGTTACCCTCAGGCCGACTCTCTAAGCCAGGCATCCCCAAAGTCGGTCCTGGGGGGCCGCTGTCCTGCAGGTTTTTGAGGATTCTAAGCTTTAGCTCAGCTGATTCTGATGATTACAGTTCAGCAAAAGCCTGTTAATCAGCTTTCAATTAAAACCAGCCGTACTGAAGCAGGAAACCTCCAAAAGCTGCAGGACAGCGGCCCTCCAGGACAGCGGCCCTCAGGGACAGCGGCCCTCAGGGACAGCGGCCCTCAGCGGCCCTCAGGGACCCACTTGCCTGATCTGAGGAGTCTGCTGAAGGATCTTTTGGTGACGTCAGACTAATGTTAAACCTTCAGTTCTTATTTGTAGAGATGCTGTAGACCCTACATGTTCCGTCACTTGATGAAGACAAAGGTCATGACATATAAATCCCTTTCATCCCCATCCTCCTCCTCCTCCTCCTCCTCCTCCTGCTCTGCGTCACTCAGTGATGTCATCCCATTCACAGGCAATGCAGCCGTGGTGAAACCGTCAGAGCTGAGCGAGTGCTCGTCCCTCCTGCTCCGCGCGCTGCTGCCGCGCTATCTGGACAAGGTCTGAACACCCACCGCTGTTGTTGATAAGCTATCTGAGGACAAAGAGGCTGTTTAACTTCCACGTGGCACAGCTGCTCACTCAGATTCATAGTTTCTGCTGGTTTGCCTGCAGGATCTCTACCCGGTGGTGACGGGCGGAGCGGCAGAGACCCAGCAGCTGCTGAGGCTCAGGTTCGACCACATCTTCTACACCGGCGGCAGCACAGCTGGCAAACTGGTGATGGAGGCCGCGGCCCGCCACCTCACCCCTGTGACCCTGGAGCTGGGGGGGAAGAGCCCCTGCTACATTGACAAGGACTGTGATGTCAGGACGGCCTGCCGGTAACGCTCCCATCACTAGAAGATCCTCTGAGGGGGAAAAACTCAGAACCTCTGAGGCCGGTGGATGGTTGGTAACCAGGAGGCTGTGGTTTATAATGGGAGCATTGGGAGCAGCTTTCAGAGGACTGCTGCTTCGTCTTATCAGTCCGCCAGTCATTTTCCACACCTTTAACCTCTGAGTTACTGGGGCCTGGTGGAGACCTACCTTCCAGGGGGGGGGGGACTTTTACACCAATGAATTAAACCTGTTTAATTTAAAATACTTGGAAATGTACAGAAAATCTAACATTTAAAACACAAGTTATCTAAAAATAAATAATCACAGAGCATCTCAGTATGCATGAGCCTCAGCACAGCCTGTCACCCAGCTGTCAGTGGGCGAGAGGAGGGGTCCACCCTGGACAGGTCTCCAGTCCATCGCAGGGAGACACAGAGACAAAAAACCATTCACACCTAAGGAGAATTTAGAGAAGCCAATTAACCTAACAGTCATGTTTTTGGACTGTGGGAGGAAGCTGGAGTACCCAGAGAGAACCCATGCATGCTCAGGGAAAACATGCAAACTCCATGCAGAAAGATCCTGGGCTGGGAATCAAACCCAGAACCTTCTTGCTGCAAGGCAGCAGAGTTACCCACTGCACCAGTGAGCAGCCCAGGGTAACTCCTTTTTGGAATCGTCATCCAAAATAAAATGCAATAATATAAAATTGTAAAAACTGAATCTCAGAAGAAGAACGAAGGCGGTACTTTACTTTAACTTTGTCTTAAAAATAAATCTGTTAAAAATTGAATTAATGTCTAAAGTTATAGTGAAAACTTACAGGACAATATTTTCACCATCCTAAACCTATTTTCTTTTCATTGTACATAGATACACCTCTGTTTTTTGCTTAAAGCTGTTATTATTTGAGAAGGTGATTTTTAATTTAGAGTTTCAAAGTGTCATAATTTTCTAAAGATGAGACCCAAACGCAGGCAAACCAATTCAGAGAGACCAGGGGAAAGGTTTAACAGGTTTTACTGAAGAGATAAAGTACAGTGCAGAGTTGCTCAGTACTCTGATCAGCCGGAACTGGAAGGTGAGGGGAAGATACAACGATTAGTTCAGGCTCAGTGGGAAATTTCATTCATGGATTAGGAGAAGAGGATCTGGTTGTTGACTCACGTCTCCAGAGAAGTAGTAGAATCCTTTACTCCAATCTGTGTGCTGTTTTCCAGAGTTAGTCTGATTTGGTGGAGGGCGGACAGGGTTTACCCAGAACTCGGTCGGTTGTAGGTGAATGGAGAAACTGATTGCCACTCAGATTTCCTGCGTCGTAGTGGAGATGATTCCCTTGCTCAGAGTGTAAACTCAACTTCCTCTCAGGGAAACTGGATCCAAACCTCCAGTTTGAATCCCCAGCTCAGTTTGAGGCTCAGTTGATCCCTCCAGGGAGTTAGGGTCCGAAAGATCCAGTTTGCAGGATGACTTCCTGTCGAGAGGCAAAGACAAAAACAAAGTAAAAAACAGGTTGACAAGAACTCAGTCTTACTCAGCAAAACTCACCTTGGCTAGAGTACCCAAAACTAGCAAACACTCTGGCGATGAGGTAGTGGCAGTCAGCAGTGTAAGAGCACTCCGTTAACGAGGAAACCGTCAGCAGGTGTGTGAGGATGCGGACCAGAACCAGGCGCCTCCTGCTGGTGGAAGGGAGACAAACACAAAAACAAACACACAGACTGGAGCCCTGACACAAAGTTATTGCATATTTAACTTTTTTATGTTACGATAATTTGAATATGAATGTCTTTCATTGGGTTCCATATTCCTGGCGGCGCCCCTGCTTATACGCAAACGATGAGCTGCACTGGCTCAGTCAAGGTGTCAAGAAATACTATTATTGGCAGAAAATGGCTGATTAGATAAAAAGTGCAGCAGATCAGCCTCTGCAGCCACTTTAGGAATAAACATTTAAGCGGTAAACCTTTTTAATTCAATTTTCAATTCAGTTTATTTCTATAGCTTCAACTCACAACACGTCATCTCAGTTCACCAGATCATCCAGTCAGATTGATTCAAAGATTTCTATCTAAGGAAAACCAGCTGATTGCATCGACTCATTGACTCTTCAGCAATCCCTCACACTAAGCATGCTTGTAGCGACAGTGGAGAGGAAAAACTCCCTTTGAACAGGAAGAAACCTCCAGCAGAACCAGGCTCAGTGTGAGCGGCCATCTGCTGAGGCCCACTGGGGTTCAAGAAGACAGAAGCAGACATAGAAAAAGAAGCATAGATACAAAAGGCAACTGTCAACCAGCTCCACAGGCGGCCCCGTCCAGGAAACACACAGCCAGGCAGACGTTTGAACATAAATGAGCTGTTTTCCAAACACAGCAGCTTCAGCCAATGAGGAAATGAAGTTTCTGTAACAGCTCTGACATTCTGCAGGTTCTGCTGGTTTATTCTGAAACGCTCACTAAGGATGGTTGTCATGTCTGTTTCGTCTGCAGCCGCATCACTTGGGGAAAGTTTGTGAACTGCGGCCAGACGTGCATCGCTCCAGACTACATCCTGTGTGAGCCCTGCATCCAGGGCCGCGTGGTCGAATGCATCCGGCAGACTCTGCTGGTCAGTAAGGCCTCCGCCGGGACCTGCTGCTCCTTTAAGGAGGACCTGCTTTAACATGGCTGCTGCTTTAACCTCTAACAGGAATTTTACGGCGCTGATCCCAAATGCTCGCCTGATTACGGCCGAATCATCAACCAGCGGCACTTCCACAGAGTCATGAGTCTGATGGAGGGATACACGCCTGTAGTGGGGGGTCAGAGCGACTCCTCCCAGTGCTACATCGGTGAGCGGAGGCATTTTAACACCATGTTGATGTTTTATTGTTTCATCCTGGTTTGTTGAGCTGCGGCCTGACGTTCACAGCCCCCACGGTGCTGAAGGACGTGCCCCCCCACTCCAGGCTGATGCAGGAGGAGATCTTCGGTCCCGTCCTGCCGATAGTCACAGTGAGTGACATGGATGATGCCATCAGCTTCATCAATGAGAGGGACAAACCCTTGGCTCTCTACATCTTCTGCTCAGATAAGAAGGTGGGGCTCAGCCAGCAGGGAGCAGATCTTCAGCGTTTTCTCCTTCTAATGTTTCTCCTCCCTCCCTCTCTGACCAAGGCAGTAAAACGGATGATTGAGGAGACCACCAGCGGAGGAGTGACGGTTAACGATGTCATGATGCACTACACGCTCAACTCGCTGCCATTCGGGGGCGTCGGTGAGAATAATAATCATAACCTGATAAAAAAAGAGACGTTCAAAGTCTCAAGTTAGAGTAAAAAAGTAGAAAAGAGTTACTCAGCTTTATTTATAAAGCTTGTTAACCCTTTATAGGGCAAGTTAGCCTTCTTGATCACCTGCATACCCCTTACAAACGGAGCAAAATGTCAGTGCCAGTATCAGCATTAATGCCTCTAAGGTCATGATAGACCAAAAAAATGTGTTTCTTTCACTCTTAGAGTTTTTTTCATGAATTTCTTCTAGAAGCACTTTTGTTATTTTTCTTAATACATTCAGGCTAGTTGGCGTTTCTTGTTATTAAATTGACATTAATTTTTAACCATCAAAATATCAATAATTTTTAAATGTTACAAAGGTAATAAGGTCTTGTCCTGATTCCAGTAACAATATTGGCTGGAAATATGATTGGTATTAACCATACATGTAAGCAGAGTTTTATGGGGCCCCCAGGAACTTGGGGCCCTGGGCACCTGCCTAGTATTGCCTTAAGGTAAATCCCTCCCCTGGTTTCTGCCTTGAACTGCATTATTGATGTGAACAGAGTCTTGCTTGTGACCCCTCCAGGTCAGAGCGGCATGGGTCGTTACCATGGCAAACACACCTTTGACCAGCTGAGTCACCAGAGAGCTTGCCTGATCCGCTCGCTGAACATGGAGAGCGTCAACCTGGCACGCTATCCTCCTCAGGACCGCCGGCGGGCGCGGCGGGCCCACATGGCCCTCCGGTCTCCCCTGATCGACACGTCCAAGCGGACGCTGGTCTGGGCCATCGCTGCCACCATCCTGGGCGCCGGCCTGCTGATCACCCTGCTGGTCATCCTGCTCATAGCCTCCGGCCTTAACTGCACCTGCTGGTACTGGAGAGGCTTCTACAACTAGACCAGCTGCACAGCAGCGTCTCACAAACAAACTATTTCCAACAAAAGAAAAAAGCTGCAGCGATTCTACACACAGATCTGTAAGGAGTGGAGATTAAAAACTCTTGGTCTAACTTTTGATTTCTGTTTGAGGTTTTTGCTCAATAAACTGATCTCCATCACTGGATGCTCTTTATTTTCAGGGAAAATTACCTTTTAAATAAACCATTCATTGTATGTTTTGTTCCAAAATTGGAAAACATATCATCCGTCTGCAGAGACTCTCTGTACTTAATGTTTAACATCCTATAATGGAAAAAACTAATATTTCTATTTGGTCACATTACAATCATCCCCTTTAGTGAATTTTATTGGATTTTATGTGATAAACAAAAAGCTGAGTATAATTGTGAAGTTTGTTTTACAAATAAAGATCTGAGTGAAAATGAGAAAATAATCTTGATGTGTTTTTATCTTCTGCTTTTTTCTATAACCTATGATTATAATCCAGTGTAGTGACCTCCCTACAGAAACTTTAAAAGTCTGAGCCCTGCCTAAGTTTAATTTAATGAATTTATTTCTTTGATAGGGACAGTGCACATTAATACATTTTCCTGCAAATGCACCAGAATTAACCAAAAGGCTATTTTTCATCTGTTGTCCTGGACAGATATTAAATTGTCTAAACCTAAAAACACAACGATGAGAATTTTACAGTGAAGAATATAAAAAGAAATAAAAACAAGTATAACTCCTCAAAACTTGTTTAAAAATATAGAATTAATGTTTGCTAGACTATAGATTTTAGGTTAATGAAATAGAATGAAAATAATTACACTATATTTATACACAGTAGAGTGATGGCTCCGCCTTTGGTGGGTGTAACTCCAGTATCAGATCCATCCATCTATTTTTCTGGAATATTTATCCCCACTGGGGTCAGTGGGTGGGAGGCGGGGTCCACCCTGGACAGGTCCCCATTCCATCACAGTCAACACAGAGACAAACAACCATTTAGAAGCCAATTAACCTGACAGTCATGTTTTTGGACTGTGGGAGGAAGTCGGAGTACCCAGAGAGAACCCACACATGCTAACTCCATGCAGAAAGACCCCGGGAATTGAACCCAGAACCTTCTTGCTGCAAGGCAGCAGTGCTTCCCACTGAGACACTGAGCAGCCCACGTACCAGAATAATTTTATTAATCCCTTGCAGGAAATTATTTTCTCGCAAGGGATTATTTTTTTCTTGAAATTATTTTTTTCTCCTTTACAGAAGGGGAAAAAATTGTAAGAAAAATGACATATAATAATATAGAAAAAAAAATTAAATTACACCCCTCCCATATAAACAGTTTAAAATAAGATATAAGAATAAAATAAGGATCACATTAAAAACAATCAACAGAATTTACAACTTTCAAACCTGCTCAGTACTTAATGACTGTTATCGCCTAAAGTGAATTTCTATTGGGGTTTGTCATGGGAAAAAAGTATTCAACTATTCACCCCAGTTAAATAAGCGGACATCGATGGATTTCACTCAGTGGGCACTTTATTTTATCTTTCAAAGAAAGAACAGTTCATCATACAATTCTATTCAGTTTATTTCTATAGCTCCAATTCA
>NW_015150782.1:598184-599952 GCF_000732505.1 Cyprinodon variegatus
TGATGGAAAGTAGTCAGGGTCAAAACAAATTACAGACACTTTGGGAAAACAGTAACATGTTATGAATAAACCTTGAGAAAGAACTTGCTTGTTGTGGGAATAAGTATGCATTGCCTACAAACACCCTCACGCAGGGGAATGTTATGGCCTTGCAAGTGAAACAGGCTTAGTGAAAAAAATTTATAGTGAGTAAATAGCATAGATCTATATATGAAATAAGAGAAATCAAAATTTTCCGACAACACGTTAGTTAAACACGGCTCTGCAGCTGAAGCGACCGGCCTGGATAGAGCCTGTGAGAAAAGCTCCTCATTGCTCCGCTTTGTGTCAAAGTAACAAATCAGACCCTGATACTGAAGTTTCTAGGTCTAGATTTTTAAAGATTAAAAGAACCTCCTCCCACTTTATAATTAATCAATGCATTTTGCTGGTAAAATTCAGCTACAGTCAGGTTAGTTTTTTCTGAAAGATGTATAAAAACCTTAAAAATTGAGACAGTCCATCAGTTTAGATGGAAAGTAATTTTCTATCAAAAAGAAAGATTCATTCTTGGTTGGGTCTCTTCTGGGTATCCGTTCGTTCTTTGCTGCCTGTAAAGTACTGCTGGGTGTGAAGATGCACTGACAGGAGTTATTCTCAAACCTTCACTACTTCATGCTGATGTGTTTCTGTCTGCATCTGATGCTTCCCCACAGCCTTATTGCTGTTGACACTAGATGGCAGCAGTGAGCTGTGTATCAGAACTAACAGCAGCGATGGAAAACTCTCCTAGTGGTCACAGCTTCATCCTTCACAGCAAAGCTCTTCATCTAACTGAGAAATATCTATCACACTAAAATCCTTAAGCTTTGGAATAAAAAAACTAATTACTCAATTAATGACTTAATTTTTATTTCAATTTTTGCAACTTACATAGACGTATACATACAAGCCCACATTTAATTTGCTGTTTTTAACTTACAATATTCTTGAAACAATTTTGAAAGTATAAACATCAGGTTAAACTTACGAGTCAAGTAGGTTACATGATTAAACATGAGTAACATACAAATATATATATATATATATATATATATATATATATATATATAGTTTTATATATATATATATATATATATATATATATATATATATATAGTTTGTAAATTAATAAGCAGCACAAATGGATATAAAGGAGTGAAATAAGAATTAATAAATAAATATATATATACATAAAGATAAGGGAGAACTATAAGAGATGGTCAGTTTCCAACTATTAACATCTTTTTTAAAGCCTCATGCAATAAGTTATTTGTTCCATATGGTAGATTTCTCAGACCTTTTCAATCCACATTTTCTACGCTGGCGGGTCGGCCTTCAACCATTTAACTGTGACACATTTAAGAGCTGTGATCAGTAATATTTGTGGAAGGTATTTTTTTTTCATCTTCCAGTGATGTCAAGTTTTTTTTTTTTTAAGTTTACTGAATGTTGTTCTCTTTGCTGGGAGCTTTTCCCTCCCCTTTCAAAGAATTTAAACCTATTTTTCTGTCACAAACTTTTACATTTATCCCCCTAAACATGTTTGAGTGGACTTTTTTTGCCCAGAAGAATTGGGGTTAGCCTTTGTTTGTCTCATTTACCTGCTGTTGTCTTTCCATCTTGCTTTGTCTTACTTGAACTCACATCTTTCTGCTCAGAAACAACAAACAGTAAAATCCTGGACTTCTTTTAAAAAGGCGACAAACTCATGATCTCTGTCTCCTTGAACCCCAGTGGGCCTCAGCAG